>NC_057812.1:186365683-186665683 GCF_018294505.1 Triticum aestivum | reverse complement strand
GGAGCTGGCGCGAAGCCCTAATCTTCCTCGGGAGGGCTGATTTGGAGTCCGTTTGGGGCTCCGTAGAGGGGAATCCGTCGCCATCGTCATCATCAACCATCCTCCGTCACCAATTTCATGATGCTCACCACCGTGCGTGAGTAATATCATCGTAGGCTTGCTGTACGGTGATGGGTTGTATGATATTTACCATGTAATCGAGTTAGTTTTGTTAGGGTTTGATCCCTAGTATCCATTATGTTCTAATATTGATGTTGCTACGACTTTGTTATGCTTAATGCTTGGCACTAGGGCCCGAGTGCCATGATTTCAGATCTGAACCTATTATGTTTTCATGAATATATGTGAGTTCTTGATCTTATATTGCAAGTCAATAGTCACCTACTATGTGTTATGATCCGGTAACCCCAAAGTGATAAAAATTGGGACCACTCCCAGTGATGGCCGTATTTTGAGGAGCTCATGTATGCACAAAGTGTTAATGCTTTGGTACGGCACTCTATTGAAAGGAGGCCTTGATATCCCTTAGTTTCCTATAGGACCTCGCTGCCACGGGAGGGTAGGACAAAAGATGTCATGCAAGTTCTTTTCCATAAGCACGTATGACTATATTCGGAATACATGCCTACATTACATTGATGAACTGGAGCTAGTTCTGTGTCACCCTATGTTATAATTGTTGCATGTGGAATCAAATCCGACATAATTATCCATCATTGATCCATTGCCTACGAGCTTTTCACATATTGATCTTTGCTTAGTTACTTTTCCGTTGCCACTATTACGATTGCTACAAAACTACTATTGTTACTTTTGCCACCGTTATCGTTACTTCCATACTACTTTGCTACTAAATACTTTGTTGCAGATATTAAGTCTTTCAAATGTGGTTGAATTGATAGCTCAACTGCTAATACTTGAGAATATTCTTTGTCTCCCCTTATGTCGAATCAATAAATTTGGGTTGAATACTCTACCCTCAAGAACTGTTGTGATCCCTATACTTGCGGGTTATCAATGCACATCACTATAAGCCTTGAAAGCAGTGTGACTAATGAGTTAGTTGCGGAATGATGCATTACAGAACGAGTAAAGAGACTTGCCGGCAACGAGATTGAAGTAGGTATGATGATACCGACGATCGAATCTCGGGCAAGTAACATATCGATGACAAAGGGAACAATGTATGTTGTTATGCGGTTTGACCGATAAAGATCTTCGTAGAATATGTAGGAGATAAAAGCACAAGTGCTCCCTAGGTGATTTTGGTAATTAATGTCAACATATCTCTTGTTGGACTAATGCTTTCATCTAGTATGTTTCAGATAAGTTCAACAATGGAGTGGCATGGACTAGAGGATGTGGAACCCCTTCGAGATGATAAGGACAAAGGATTGGCTCAAGCTCAAAGCTCAGGACTCTACATTTTTCATTTTAGTGATCCAAGATCACATTGAGTCCATAGGAAAGCCAATACTATTAAGAGGGATGTGGTGTTTCTTAATGGCTTGCTTGCTCAAAGTGCTTAGTGATATGCTGCAAAGCCCTCAACCACTTTCTCACATCCACATTTGTCCCAAACCAAAAGTCAAACTTGGCCCCACCAAAACTTTCTATCTGGCGCCACCACGTTCACTTAACATAGCCACTGCCAGAAACCCTAATCAATTTGGTCTCACCAATGGGATCTCGGTCTCACCGAGATGGGCTTGCAAACTCTCTATTTCCTATTGCATTAATTTCGGTCTCACCGAAATATGAAATCGGTCCCACCGAGTTTGCTTGGACAACTCTCTGTTTAGCTTATTACCAAAATCGGTCCCACCGAGTTTGTGTAATCTGTCCAACCGAGATAAGGCTTTACCCTAACCCTAGCACATCGGTCCCACCGAGTTGATCATGTTGGTCCCACCGAAATGCCTAACAGTCACATTATGAACCAAATCGGTCCGACTGAGTTTTATAATTCGGTCCCACCGAGTTTGGTGATTTATGTGTAAAAGTTAGATTTTGTGTGGAGGCTATATATACCCCTCCACCCACTCTTCATTTGTGGAGAGAGCCATCAGAACATGCCTACACTTCCAACATACATTTTCTGAGAGAGAACCACCTACACTTGTGTTGAGGTCAAGATATTCCATTCCAACCACATATATCTTGATCTCTAGCCTTCCCCAAGTTGCTTTCCACTCAAATCATCTTTCAACCAAATCCAATCCTATGAGAGAGAGTTGAGTGTTGGGGAGACTATCATTTGAAGCCCAAGAGCAAGGAGTTCATCATCAACACACCATCTATTACCTTTTGGAGAGTGGTGTCTCCTAGATTGGTTAGGTGTCACTTGGGAGCCTCCGTCAAGATTGTGGAGTTGAACCAAGGAGTTTGTACGGGAAAGGAGATCGCCTACTTCGTGAAGATCTACCCTAGTGAGGCAATCCTTCGTGTGCTATGGCCATGGTGGGATAGACAAGGTTGCTTCTTTGTGGACCCCTCGTGGGTGGTGCCCTTCGTGGACTCGCGCAACCGTTACCCTTCGTGGGTTGAAGTCTCCATCAACGTGGACATATGATAGCACCACCTATCGGAACCACGCCAAAAATCTCTGTGTCTCGAATTGTGTTTGCACACTCCAATCCCATCCCTTTACATTCTTGCAACTTGCATGATTTACTTTCCGCTGCTCATATACTCTTATCACGCTTGCTTGATATGTATTGTGAATGTTTGAACTTGTGCCAAAACTCCACTTCAACTTAAAGAATTTAAAAACTACAACTTTTCTTGCTAAGAGTCTATTCACCCCCTCTAGACACCTCTTCTCGATCCTTTCAATTGGTATCAGAGCATTGGTCTCCATTTCTTTGCTTTAAACACCTTTGGAGGAAGATGGATGAGTCTACGTTGGGGAGTCTTAGACATAGAGTGCCTATTTTTGATGGAGAGTACTTTCACAAGTGGAAGAATGAGATGCTTGAGATTTTCAATGAATATCACTTGAACAAGAACATTACTAGCCCTTGTGCACCTCATGTTGATCCTTTGCATCCTACCCTTGATGAGTCTATTGACATGATTCGTAATCTTAGAAGTGTCAATTTAATCACTAGAGCTTTGCCTAGAAACTTGCTTGCAAGCTTGCCTGCTCTTGATTGTGCCTACACCATATGGAGATTCCTTAAGGAATGTTTTCCAAACTATTCCTTGAAAAAATTAGATGAGATTCTTCATAAGTCTATTGCCTTGAGTAAGATGAGTTCCAATGATCCCAAATTTGGTGATTGTTTACTTCAGCTTACAAATCTCACGAGTGCTAAAGGAGATGTTGGAATCATTAGCAATATCATTTCCTAAGTCATTAGAATTCTTAGAGATGAACATTGTTATGGTCATACTTCTAATGAATCACTCTCTCTAGGAATTGATCCACCACATGGCGATGTTGAACATGGATACTATGATGAGGATGATGATAGTGACTATGATCTTGATGACGCGATGAGACACTTTGGTCTTATGGCTAATATTTGCGGCTACATGGCTGGAGGAAAAGAATGGGTCCTTGATAGTGGATGTACTGATCAATGAACAGAGACAAAGATATGTTTCGTGAGCTTGCTGAAAAGGACGGCCCTCGAAAGTATGTCACTTTCGGTGATAACTCAAAGGGTAAGGTGGTTGGCCTTGGTAAGGTGGCCATCTCACATGATAGCTCCATACAAAATGTTATGCTCATTGAATTGCTTGGCTACAATTTACTTTTCGTATCTAGACTTGCTGACTTTGGTTTCATCATCCTATTTACTGAAGTAGATTGCCAAGTGTTTCATAGAGGTAATCATAAAATGGTATTTACCGGTAACGTAGAGGTGGTCTATATATTGTTGATTTCACTAAAAAGGCTCAACCTAGAACTTGCCTAATTGCTAAATCCTCAAAAGGCTGGTTGTGGCATAGAAGGTTAGGTCATGTGGGCATGCGAAATATTGATAAGCTTATTAACGGTGATCATATCCTTGGAGTAAAAGATGTCATATTTGACAAGGATAGACTTTGTAGTGCTTGTCAAGAAGGAAAACAAGTTGGAGGAAGTCACCCCGTGAAGAACATTATGACCACGAGAAGACCGCTCGAGCTACTTCATATGGATCTCTTTGGTCCCAATGCCTACAAGAGTCTCGGCATAACTCATTTGTTCTAGTTATAGCTGATGATTTTTCAACATTTACGTGGGTGTTCTTTCTTGATGATAAATCGCAGGTACAAAAGATATTCAAGAACTTCGCTAGGAAGGCCCAAAATCAATTTGAAGTGAAGATCAAGAAGGTTCGCAGCGACAACGGAACGAAGTTCAAGAACGCAAATGTGGATAACTTCTTGACGAAGAAGGGATTTCACATGAGTTCTCAGCTACGTACACGCCTCAACAAAATGGAGTTGTTGAGAGGAAGAATCGAACTCTTATTGAGATGGAAAGAACGATGTTTGATGAGTACAAGACTCCAAAACACTTTTGGGCGGAAGCGGTTGAGACAGCTTGTCATGCAACAAATCGCTTGTATCTTCACAAGCTACTCAGCAAGATGGCATACGAGCTCCTCACCGATAACAAACCCCAAGTTGGATACTTTCGAGTATTTGGCTCAAAGTGCTACATTCTTGATAAGCATCATCGTTCTAAATTTGCTCCTAAATCTGACGAGGGTTTCCTACTTGGTTATGGCTCAAACTCTCACACTTACCGTGTCTACAACAATTTCACCCGAAATGTTGAAGAGACGGTAGATGTGAAGTTTGATGAATCTAATGGCTCGCAAGTAGAGCAATTGCCAATTGATGTAGGAGATAAAGACCCTCCCAAAGCAATCCAAGACTTGTCTATTAGAAATATTCGACCAAAAGAGGTGAAGGAGAGTACCTCATCCGTCCAAGTGGAGGCTTCCACCTCACAACAAGGTGAACCAAGAGTCGAAATGGAGCATCCACGAGTGGGACACATCAAGATGAAGAAAATGAGGAAGTACACCAAGATGAACCTCATCAACGTCCTTCTCCACCACGACGAGATAATGACAACGTCAACAATGAAGAAGGCCAAGAAGAAGGACAAGATGAAGAAGATGTTCCATCCCGACCCAAGCAAAAGCTCCCACGAGTTCGAGCAAGAGTCTCAAGAGATCATCCTGTCGAACAAATCTACAATGATATTCAAACCGGGAGAATCACTCGCTCTAAAACTCGTTTGGATAATTTTTGTGAACATTATTCATTCATCTCTAGTATTGAACCTATGAAGGTTGAAGAAGCATTGGAAGATCTGGATTGGATAAACGCCATGCATGAAGAGCTACACCACTTTGAGAGAAATCAAGTATGGACATTGGTAGAGAAGCCCGACAACAACCACAATATCATTGGTACCAAATGGGTGTTTCGCAACAAGCAATACGAAGATGGTCAAGTCGTCCGCAACAAAGCTCGTCTCGTCGCCCAAGGCTGCACTCAAGTCGAAGGTATGCACTATGGTGAGACATATGCCCCCGTTGCTAGACTTGAGTCCATCCGCATCTTACTTGCCTATGCTAATCACCATGATATCACTTTATTCCAAATGGACATTAAAAGTGCTTTTCTAAATGGTGAAATTGAGGAGGAAGTTTATGTTAAACAACCTCCCGTCTTTGTCAATCCTAAGAAACCCGATCATGTTTACAAACTTCACAAAGCTCTTTATGGTCCTAAACAAGCTCCTAGAGCGTGGTATAAATGCTTAACCAAGTTCCTTATTGAAAAAGGCTTTGAGATTGGAAAGATAGATTCTGCTCTTTTTACTAAAAGGGTTAATGGTGAATTATTTTTATGTCAAATTTATGTTGATGATATCATATTTGGATCAACTAACCCTCATTTTAGTGAGAAGTTTTGAAAGCTAATGTCGGAGAAGTTTGAGATGTCTATGATGAGTGAACTCAAGTTCTTTCTTGGGTTGCAAATCAAGCAAACTAAGGAAGGCACCTTTGTTTCTCAAACAAAGTACACCAATGACTTATTCAAGAAGTTCAACATGCAAGAAAGCAAAGGTATGAAAACTCCCATGCCAACTAGTGGACATCTTGATTTGACCAAGGACGGCAAATCGGTTGACCAAAAGGTTTACCTCTTTATGATTGGATCATTGTTATATCTATGTGCCTTCCGTCCTGATATTATGCTAAGTGTGTGCATGTGTGCACGATATCAAGCGGCCCCCAAAGAATGTCATATTAAGGCTATGAAAAGGATAGTGAGATACTTAATACATACACCAAATTTTGGCATTTGGTATCCTAAGAGGTCCTCTTTTGATCTTTTTGGCTATTCCGATTCGGACTATGCCAAAGACAAGGTTGATAGAAAGTCCACTTCTTGTACTTGTCTATTTCTTGGTAGATCTCTTGTATCTTGGTCCTCCAAGAAACAAAACTCGGTATCCTTATCCACCACCGAAGCAGAATACATTACCGCCGGTTCATGTTGTGCTCAATTACTTTGGATGACCCAAACTCTTAAAGATTATGGGATCAATATGAAACATGTTCCATTGCTTTGTGACAATGAGAGTGCTATTAATATTTCTCACAATCCCGTGCAACATTCTCGAACTAAGCATATTGAAGTTCGTCATCATTTCATTCGAGATCATGTTGCTAAAGGGGACATTGATCTTAAACATGTTTGTACCGATAAGCAATTGGCGGATATATTCACCAAACCACTTGATGAGAAATTCGTTTGCCATTTGAGAGGTGAATTGAACATCATTGATGCTTCAAACTTGGAGTAGGAACTCCATTTGGATACATGCAAGGCATGAATCTATGACTAATCCTTGATACTTCTCTTATGATGATGATCATTTATCTTGGACATTCTTGCACCCTTGCATGCTATGTAACCCTTGTAGGTACTTGGATGAATCTAAATATATGAGATTGCAACTCACTCACATCTTGAGCAATCTCTACATCACCAAGTCTCTACACAATGGTGGTTGATGACAAGGAAGCATGAAACCCCTCAACATATCCTTTGACAAATTCTATATATCAAATTTCATTTGGTATCAAGTTTCATTATTGTCATTTTGGATACACAAGTGCTCTTCCTTGCAAGACTAACCCATGTATGTAGATGAACTCAACTCCAAGTGGTGCTCCCAACCATTCATGCGCTACATCAACCTTGAGCACCCCACGCAAGTTCAACTACATTATCAAGATCAACACCACCACTCAAGGTATGTCATTCCATATTAGAGAAGCTTTACCTCAAGTCATAGGTTAAAGCAACTCAACAAGATGTGAATACATCAATTGCTTAAACGAAAAATGGTAACCCCATTTTGAGCTTAAACGATGAGTATGACTTATGATCAAGTGTTCTTGCTAGACTCCTTAGTCAATATACTCTAACGTAGGTGACTTCATCACCGCCCAATTCTAGATGAAGTTCTCTAGTGTTTGTTTGAGCTCCTTTGCAAATTGACCTTTGCATATTTATTCCCTTTCCTTTATCAACTTCATCTAGATTTTCTTTTCCCTGTTTTGTTCTGCATTCCCTGCATCCAATTCCTTGCAAATCTTTGTGAGATCTTATTTGCCTAGTGAGCTGAGGTGACAAGTGTTCTCTCTGTGTTGAACTCGTTCATACCGATCTGTTGCTTTCGGTCAAACCGAATCAATTCGGTACCATCGAAGCCTACAACTCGGTATCACTGATTTCACTGGAGAAAAGACAATTTGCCATATTGTTGGGGATATAGCTACTGGGTATGAACTACCCAGGAGGGGCCGCGTCAACCCCAATGGCGGGTTACAAAGGAAGCCCAGTAATATTCGGGGTGATAGTCTATGAAGACTTGTAGAAGGCCTAAGCCCAGAGGCGGCTTAAGGCCCAATATTGTAAACCACCATATGTAAAGGAAGACTTGTAAAGAAAGGCATATAAAAGAAGTCACCGAGCCGGACACGTTTTATGAGCCGGCCGGGACTCTGTAGGCCGCCAGGCGTCAACCCGTGTATATAAGGGGACGACCCGACGGCGGCTTAGGAGAAGAGAACAAGAGATCGATAGCCAAGCTAGCGGATTCACTCCTTGGTCACCGAAACCTATCAATACAACATCAACTGGACTAGGCCTTACCTTCACCGTAAGGGGCCAAACCAGTATAAACCTCTCGTGTCCTTCGTCCCGATTAACCCCTTTAAGCTTCCTAGTTGCGATGGCCCTATGAATAAGTCCTTTTGCTAGGACATCTGCCGTGACAATTCCATGACAGTTGGCGCCCACTGTGGGGCCAGCGCATGGTGGATTTGAGTTCTTGAAGGGCAACTTCAAAGGGCTCAAGGGATATGTTGTGGGCCGGATGACCAAGAGTCGTCGCAGCAAGCTCTACATCGACGACGTAGGCTGGGGCCCCGAGGCCGGCTCAATTGAGTACATGTACCGGGTCCCCTTTGGCGGAATCCATGTCTTCATCGGCCGGATCGACGAGTCGGGCCCTGAGCCGGACGTCTGCACCAACCTCATTGAGACGGCTCAGCGCGCAAGATCTGCCCAGCTCAACCTGCCGTGAGGCATGCCTTCGTGGGTTACATCCATGGAGGTGAATTCTCTGAAGGATCAGTGGATGGCGGTGAGACGGCCATCTATTCCGACGGTGAGTCATCCTCAGGCGAGACAGATTCTTTGTATCAGCTACAAGATGGCGTGTTGGGGGGGCTGTTCCGATGGCAGCAATATTCTGGACCTCTCCGAGCCACCTAATCGAGCCGGAGTTTTCATGGCCGACACTCAACCCAGGCAGAACTCTACGGCTGCGGCAGCAATAAGCACCGGGTCGGCAGCAGCTGGGTCAGGAGACCCCGCGCGCCCCCCGGCTCAGGTGCTAATGGACCTCATGGATAAGTTAACGGCTCTGTTGACTCCTGTAGTGGAGCCGGTGGCTCAGCATGACGCGGAGGTGGCACGACTACGTGAAGAGATGGTACAGGCCAAGGAAAATTTAGCAGCAGAAGAGGTCAGGATGGCCGTGGAGCGGGCGGCTTTGGATGCTCGTGCTCAATAGCTTCAAGCGGATACTTTCCGGCTCTCGATGGATCTGAATGCGTCAAACAAGGTCATGAGGAGAAGGCACCAGAAAACTCAGTCACGTATGCCTCTGACTTACGATCCTAGGAACCTTTTCCACACACTCGGGGCTAGTCCAAATAACCCGCCGGAGGCAAACCGGATCACGACACCCGGGGCTGGGGCGCCGGTTCAACCGTGGGCCATGGAGCCACCCCGTATGAATACTGCTCCACCTCGTTACACACCAATACCACCGGGTCACTTTTCTAACCCTTTGGAGAATCTCATTGCTGCATCGGCTCGTTTGGCGGCTCTCCAATGGAAGGCAACTCTCCGACAGCAATTGAAACACGAGGGGTGAGAGAACTTCTTCAGACGGCTCTGGCGCAGCACGATGCGTACTCTTACAGTCGGGATAGAATCCATTCAACCCCTCACCCAAGCCGGAGCCCGAGCTATAGCACGCATATGGACTCAGCCGCTATGTCGAGCAACGCTCAATGCCGTAACCAACCACGCAGGCATGAGTTGGCGCAGGGTGGATCCCTTAACTTGGTGGATCAGGAGAGAATCCATCAAGAGGCTGAGCAGGCGGTTCAACTGGCAGCTGAGCAGGCGGCTCATCAGGTTTTTCCGGTTTATCTGGCTACCTCTGTTGAGGCAGGAGTAGCCAGAAGAACAGGAGGTGTCCAATGCCTGGTGCCGTCTATACGTAATGAGCGCTTGCCAAAAGACTTTAAGGGGCCTCGTAAGGTGCCTAATTACACGGCCGACTTGTAGCCTGGGGCATGGATTGAAAGTTATGAGATGGTGATGGACCTGTTGGAGGTCAGCGATGCAGCAATGGCTAAGTATTTCACTATGATGTTGGATGGGACGGCTCGCACTTGGTTGAAAGGGTTGCCACCCAACTCCATCGGCTCATGGGTGGAGTTAAAAGCTGGTTCATTCAGAACTCCAAGGACACATGTAAACAACCTATGTCAATCGTGGACCTGACTAATTGTAAGCAAGAGGAAGGTGAGTCCACGACCCATTGGGTGCGCTGGGTCAAGGAGATAATACATTCATCTGATAAGATGGATGCCGGGTCTGCAGTGTGAATCTTGGAGAAAAATTGCCGTTTTGAACCTCTGAAACAGAAGCTGGGGTGGCTCAAGCGTGATTGTAATGACATGGGCCAGTTGATGGCAGCCCTGGTCAAATATGCTGATTCTGACAGTACCAAGGATCCCATGTCTGATGAAGAAAAAACAGTGAAGGGAAAGAAGAACAGCAACGGCAAGGGTCACCAGCATAACCCGGCGAATCAAGGAGGTAATAAACGTAAGGCTGACGAGTTTGTAGCTAACACCAATACACAGGGCAACAACCAACAACGCAAGGGTAGGCCACCTCCTCGGTCAGGCGGGTCAGGTCCCACCCTCGAGCAACTACTGAATGAACCTTGTCCAAGCCACGACACCCGACAGAAGCCTGCTACCCATCTGTGGAAGGACTGTACGATCATGAAGGCATTTAAAAATTCCAACATGTTTGATGGTAGCCACGGACCTGGCGGCGGTTCAGGCGGAGGAGGCTTTCATGGCCCGGGCGCCGGTTCAGGCGGGGGCGGTTTTCATGGTCAGGGCCATCTGGGTAACCAGGGTGGCTATAATCAGCAACCCGGCCAAAGTAATCAGCAGCAACAACAACAACAGTCCGGGTATCAGAGTAATCCAAAACAGTTGAATAGTGGGTAGTACCACGTATTTACCACTAGTTTATGCAAGAGGGACTAGAAGCTTCATAAGAGGGCTGTCAATGTTGTTGGGCCGGCGATTCCATGTTATTTGAGGTGGTCAGAACAGCCTATTGTGTGGAGTAGGGAAGATCACCCTCCCCGGCTTGATAATCCAGGTCACTTGGCCTTTGTGGTGGCACCTCAGGTTGGTGGATATAAGTTCACTAAGGTGCTCATGGACGGAGGCAGTAGCATCAACATCCTCTATTATGAGACGTTTCGTCGGATGGGGTTGACTGATAAGAGTCTTAAACAATCCAACACTATTTTTCATGGTGTTGTGCCTGGTAAGTCGGCATACCCAGTTGGTAAGATTGAACTGGAAGTAGCCTTTGGGGATGAATATGATTCCAGGGCTGAGAAGTTAACTTTTGAGGTGGTTAAGATCAAAAGCCCATATCATGCTCTGTTTGGATGGCCGGCTTATGCCAAGTTCATGGCTCGGTCGTGTTATGTGTGTTTGCAGCTCAAGATGCCGGGTTATAAAGGCACCATCACAGTACATGGAAGCCGGAAAATAGCCCTGGAATGTGAAGAAGGTGATGCCGCTTATGCTGAGTCTGTTTGTGCGACAGAGGAGTTAATGTTTTATAAAGATAATGTTGACCCGGCAGACATGACGTCTTTGAAGAACCCAACTACGGAGCATGAACCGGTGTTGAAATTCAAGTCAGCTGATGACACCAAGATGGTTGATTTTGTGTGTGGCGACTCATCCAAACAGTTCATCATCAGTGCCAACTTGGACCCAAAGTAGGAAAGCACGCTCATCGAGTTCATCCGTGAGAACCGGGACATCTTTGCATGGAAACCTTCTGACATGCTGGGTGTCCCGAGAGAACTCGCTGAGCACACTCTTAATATTGATCCGAAGTTTAAGCTGGTCAGGCAGTTTCTTCGATGGTTTAACGAGGAAAGGCGCAAGGCCATTGGAGAAGAGGTGGCCCGGCTCTTGGCGGCCGGGTTCATTGTTGAAGTTTGTCACCAAGAGTGGTTGGCTAACCCAGTGCTTATACTCAAGAAGAATGGCACCTGGCATATGTGTGTGGATTACATCGATTTGAACAAGGCTTGTCTGGCCGATCCTTTTGCTCTCCCTCGTATTGATCAGATCATTGATGCTACGACTGGTTGCGAGCGTTTGAGTTTTTTGGGTGCATATTCAGGTTATCATCAGATCAAGATGGCAGTTAAAGATTAGGAGAAGATGGCTTTCATCACTCTGTTTGGAGCCTTCTGCTATGTGTCTATGCCTTTTGTACTTAAAAGTTCCCAAGCGACTTATCAACGATATGTACAGAATTGTCTTCACAGTCAGACTGGGCGTAACGTTCATGCTTATGTGGATGACATAGTGGTGAAATCCAGAGAGAAGGAAACCTTGGTAAGAGATCTGAAGGAGACCTTTGATAACCTCCGGGTCTACAAGATGATGCTTAACCCGGCCAAATGTGTTTTTGGAGTCCCAGCTGGCAAACTTTTGGGTTTTTTGGTGTCTAACAGAGGTATTGAGGCTAATCCGGAGAAAATTAAGGCAATTACAACTTTGGCCAAACCGGCATGCATCAATGACGTTAAGCGTTTGGCGGGTCGCGTCGCTGCCTTGAGCCGGTTAGGGGAGAAGGCGATACCTTTGTATCAAATGATGAAAAAGGTGGATGACTTTGTCTGGAGTGACGCTGCTAACTCTGCTTTTGAGGATCTGAAGAAATAGCTAGCTGAGCCACCGGTCCTTGCTGCTCCGGTTGAGGAAGAGCCGTTGTTGTTATATGTAGCTACTAACTCACGTGTTGTCAGTGTGGCCATTGTTGTGGAGCGCAAGGAGGCTGGCAAAGAACATCCTGTCCAATAGACGGTTTACTACGTCAGTGAGGTGCTCATTGAATCTAAACAAAGATATCCACATTGACAGAAGCTCATTTATGGGGTGTTCATGGCAAGCCGGAAGCTCAAACATTACTTTCAGGGTCACCCAATCACTGTGGTTAGCTCTGCTCCTCTAGGAGACATCATTCAAAATAGAGAAGCCACAGGACGAGTTGCCAAGTAGGCTATTGAGCTTGGGTCTCATGGTTTGAAGTATATGCCACGTACCACGATCAAATATCAAGCGTTGGTTGACTTCATTAATGACTGGACAGAGTTGTAGATGCCAGAGGAGAAACCAGATAACACATATTGGATGATTCACTTTGATGGGTCCAGACAGTTGGAAAGCTCGGGGGCTGGAGTTGTTCTAACTTCTCCTTGAGGGGACAAGTTTTGTTATGTGTTGCGATTGATGTTTCCTTGTACTAACAACGCAGCAGAATATGAAGCCTTGCTCCATGGTCTTCGAATGGCTAAAGAGATGAGTATGAGCCAGGTCCGGTGCCTTGGTGATTCAGATTTGGTGGCTCAACAGGTGTCAGGCAAGTGGGATTCCAAGGATCCTCTCATGGCGGCATATCGCCACGAGGTCGATGCTGTTGCGGGGCATTTTAAGGGTTATCAAGTGGAACACATTGACCGCAGAAAGAACGAAGCGGCCGATGCCTTAAGCAGGTTGGGATCTCAGCGTAAGCCGGTACCACCTAACACCTTTTTGGATGTTTTACATAACCCGTCTATTAAGTTGCCTACAGAGGCAGATTTGGCCATTCCTGACCCGGAGGCACAGTTAGTGGCGGCTATTCATGTTATTCCAGATTGGACAGTACTGTTCCTGGCTTACATGACCTGGGGTGAGTTGCTAGAGGAGGAGACCCTGGCCCGACAGATAACCCGGCGGTCCAAGTCAGTGACGATTTTTGACGGAGAGTAGTATCATTGCAGCGTCACTAGAGCGTTTCAGCATTGTGTTTCTCCTGAAGAAGGTCAAGAAATACTTACTGAGATCCATGAAGGGGATTGTGGTCATCATGCCGGGTCAAAGTCTCTTGTGGCCAAAGCCTTTCATCCTGGTTTTTACTGGTTAACAGCTCACGCTGATGCAGAGGATCTGGTCAGTAAGTGTGATGGATGTCAAAAATTTGCAAGACGAGCGCATGTGCCGGCTCAAGAGTTGCGCATGATTCCAATCACTTGGTCGTTTGCAGTTTGGGGGCTTGACATCTTTGGACCTTTCAAAAGGTCCAAGGATAAAAAGACACATCTTTTAGTGGCAATTTACAAATTCACAAAATGGGTTGAGGCAGAGCCAGTGAGTAAGTGTGATGCAGCCACGGTGGTTCAGTTCATGAAAAAGGTGATTTTTCGCTTTGGTTTTCCACAAAACATTATCACTGACAATGGCACTAATTTGTCCCAAGGTGCCATGGAGGAATTTTGTCAACGTGAGCATATCCGGCTTGATGTTTCTTCCGTAGCTCACCCTCAATCTAATGGTTAGGCTGAGAGAGCAAATCAGGAAATCTTAAAAGGTCTCCAGCCCCGGCTTATGGTTCCCTTACAACAGATGCCGGGTTGTTGGGTAGAGGAATTACCCTCGGTGATGTGGAGTATCAACACCACTCCTAACAGGTTTACAGGTTATACACCTTTCTTCATGGTTTATGGAGCGGAAGCGGTGCTGCCTAGTGACATCTATCATGACTCGCCTCGCGTGGCGGCTTACGTTGAAGCTGATAATGAACAAGCCTGACAGGATGCACTTGACTTGTTAGATGAGGAGAGAGACTTGGCGGCAGCTCGGTCAGCAATTTATCAATAGGACTTGCGTCGTTATCACAGCCGCCGGGTTAAGTCCAGGACCTTTCAAGAAGGTGACCTGGTGCTTCGGCTCATCCAGGATCTGTTGGATGCACACAAACTATCCCTGCCTTGGGAAGGACCCTTTGTGGTGAGCAAGAATTTAAACAACGGGTCATATTACCTCATTGACGTTCGAGAGCACAAAGACTCACGTAAGTCGGAGGAGGAGACCCGCCAGCCGTGGAACATTGCTCAGCTTCGGCCATACTACACCTGAGCTACCGGCTCTCGTCATGTACATACTTTGACATTGTATATATTATGATAAGTAATAAAGCAGGACCTCTGTCTTTTTCCTCTTCAAAGATCATATATCTTTACTATTTTCATTATTTAAATGACTATTAAGGAGCTAATCATATCTGAATCTAGCTTAACCTTTCTGGTCCGGCTTATGATCGTATTCGAATCTAGCTATAAACCTCATGATCACTTGGGGGCTTCCTGTTCAAACATAGGTCGTATTTGAACCAAAGAGAACATAGCTGTCGTAACCCTCTTGATCGGCTCAAAGCCAAACTCACTAGGGGGCTTCTTGATCGTATCCGAATCATAGCTTAACCCCTTTTGGGTCCGACTTGGATCGTATTCGAATCAGGGTCGTTAAAAACCTCTCAAGATTATTTGGGGGCTTCCTGTTCAAACATAGGTCGTATTCGAACCAAAGAGAACATAGCAGTCAGTACCCTCTTGATCGGCGCAACGCCAAAGCCACTGGGGGCTATATGATCGTATTCGAATCTTAGCTTAACCACTTTGGTCCGGTTTACTGATCTTATTCGAATCAGAAACCCCCACATTTATGTTGTTTGAAATCTGCTATTTTGTCTTACTAGTTTTTATTGTCTCAAATCTAAACTATCCGTATGGTTTTTATTTAACCCAGCTTGACTATTTGACAATAAGCTACCAAAGCATGATAGTCATCAGGTATATGGAAGCATTGACTTCTCAAAAAGATTGTATCATGAAAACCGGCAGTCCAAAAACACAGGCCAACTCTTTCACTTTTTGCAGGAGCAAAGTTAAAAACATTGCAGATGTAATCAAAGATGTACTGGCAAATAGTAGTATGCAACATTTTGTGTGCGATGGAATAAGCAACACATGCAGTTTCAAGCTAAATCTATTACAAGGCTTTGAAAGCCCACAAGATGGTTATGACTCTCCCCTTGCCGGTTCAGCTCCTTCTACTGATTGGAAGCTGGGATTGGACCAGTCAAAGCCATTCAGAGCAATGAACTCCGCTTCATCATCAATCAGGCCGACCGGATCAACTTCCGGAGCAAAAGTGTGTTGACGAACTGGCGGGATAAGATATGTCACCTTATAAGAGGGAGTCGCCATCTTCTTATTCTCCATATCAAAACCCGGTTGATATTTATCGATGTTGGTCTCATCTCCAAGAATGGTAGCTTGAGGTCGAACTCCCCTCACATAGGCAATGAAGTCATCTTGTTCAAATAGAGTCCCGTCTTCCTTCACGGTAGGCTACCCCTTAACTACATCTGCCGGGTCTAGATCTAGCACCCAGGCTTTGGAGCGGCTCAGGGCAGTTAGGGCTCCGGCTCTGGCACAGGATCGTTTGACCTCTTGAAACCTGGTGGGTAAGATTGATAACTTCTTCAAGACATCACTCAACCAATTGGGTCCTTGGTTGGCAGGGGAGATGGTGCCAAGTGCTCGTTGAGCGCCAGTATACAATTGCTCCACCAAGGTATAAACCGCCTTCAATTTGGTCACACTGTCTTGGCTCAGATTTTTGCTTCGTGGACCTGCGAGTGTTTTTAAACAAAGGCTCGGCAGGCGGCTTATATTCCGGGTCAAAAGAAGGTATAAGTAATTAATACATATGACTTACCAAAGACGGCGGAGACCATTTGAAACACCCGGTTCTTTAAGCCGGCGAGCTCCATGGTAACCTCCTCAAGAGCCACTTCATCTGTTTCAGCACGTTGTATCAGCAGCGTCTTTTCTTCAGCCCAGGATTTCTTCTTTGCAGTCAAGCTGGTCTTCAATTTTTCTATCTCAGAAAGACTCAATTGGAGTTTAGAGTCAGCAGTCTTGATTTCTGCCTCTTGATCCGTCAGCCAGGTCTTTGCATCAGTTAATTGGGAGCCCAATTCAGATAGGGCGTTCTACAAAACATACACAGGTGTGTCAAGGCTTAAACTAAAAGTTATAAGGGTTCAAGTCTCAAGTACTATGCATCGCAATACCACTTGACACTTGGGGGCTAATGTCTGCCAAAGCAATTTTTATAACTCTTATCTGTTTCAAGTCCCAAGTGTTTTACAAAGTAACGGCACTTGACACTTGGGGGCTAATGTCTTCCAAAGCAATTTTTATGACTCTTATATGTTTCAAGTCCCAAGTGTTTTACAAAGTAACAGCACTTGGCACTTGGGGGCTAATGCATGATATTCATAAAGTTTCTCAAGATTAAGACAGATTGCAGTACTTATTGGGACTAGTAAAAGACAGTTATGAAGTTAAGTAAGTTCATTTATGATAAATTGAGCCGGTCCTTGGGGACTATAGGTGAAGTTTACGCTACTTTGTTGGACTTTTGAAAAGCTTAGGGAGAAAGTATCAACCTATATCATGAAGTCTACAGATCATTCAGGTTCATCATCTGAAGACTTGGGGGCTGGCAGAGTATAAGTGAACCGGAGAACATACCTCATATTTTAGCTGTAATTGCTTGACCATCTCAATTTCTGACTCACGGCTGGAATGAACATGATTGAGATAGTCGGACAGTATGTCACTAGCATTCAGATGAGTGTAGTGAGAGATATCAAAATGCACTTTCTGCTTCTCCAAGGCTTCTTGCTTAGCAGTGTGTCGGGCTAACACAGTGGGGGTCCCCGGTTCAACAAATCGTCTACCAGTAACCAACATGCCAGTATCAGAAGTTGTTGGCGGGTTAGTTGAACTAGAGGGTTTAGTGATAGCCGGATTAAGGGTGATCTCATCGGCTGACAACTCAGGAGGATCCAGTTGAGTATGAAAAGTCGGGTCTTCAGGTGCTTCAGTTTCATAGGGAGGAGTTGGCATGGCCGGCTCAGGTGCAGGAACCTTCGGGTCTTCTGACGGCTTAATCACCTCGGCCTTCTTGGATTTGGCTTGGCCGCTAAGAAAAGTTTTATGAGACAGTTAGTGTAAGAATGCAGTTTTTAAAGATACATAGGAAAGATGATTTTTCCTTACCCAGGAGCAGTTTTGAAAGCCGGAAACTGATTCTGGTATGAGTTGCCAGAAGAGCGAGAAACCTCATGTAAAAGGTAAAATAAAATCAGTGAGGCAAGGGAATAGATTCATTAATGAAAGCATTTTCGAGGAGTTTGTTGTAAAACAGAAGGCGGTTCATCGTCATCATTATTCCAGGCCTGACGGCGGCTCTCATGTTGCTGCTTTTCAAAAGAAAATGAGGGTCCAAATAAGCCAAAGGGTGCGAAAACCTTACGTTCCGGGTTACCAGTCGAAGTTTCTGTCTTGGAAAATGGGCTGAGTCGAAGGAAATAGTTACCTCTTCTTCTACGGCCTGGCTGGCCCCCGTGTCGTCCTAGCAATAGTCAGTGTCAATAAGGTTATTAAAAACTGACCAAGGGAGTCAAGGGCTACCTCCGACTCAGTATCATCATCAAGCTTTAACAGCTCTGAAACAGTGCTCCTTTCCTTCTTGGACCTCCGAGTCGTCTTCCGGGCAGCTATGGCGGCGTATCTAGCCTTCTTGGCAGCTTCATGGTCATACTTGGCTTTCCAGAAGTCGGATTTGGCCTGTAAACAAATAAACATGATAAAAGGTCATGCAAGTATTCAAAACTACTGAGGAAAACACAAAAAGAGAAAGAGGTCAGGGGTTTTTCACCTCTGGTGCCGGGTTAAGTTTGCAGAAGGGGTTTAACCCAACCTTACTGCAGTCCTCATATTTTCTGTTCACAAGGATGGTTGACATTGCAACAATGTCTTCTTCAGTTAGTTGTACCGAGCTGTGATGCAGAGAGTCATTTGGGCCTCCGCCATACTCATACATCAATTTGGATCAGCGGCTTAGAGGGATGACCCGCCACGAGATCCAGCAACGGATCAAGTCAATTCTGGTTAAGCCATTCCCCAATAAGGCATTAATCCTTTTGATAGATGGAATAAGCTTCTTGTGTTCAGCAACAGTAAGTTTATCAGGGAGCACAAACTTGGAATCAAGACGCTCCGCGCGATAACCCGTCAGTGGTTTTTCATTGGCTGGAGACGTATCTTGGCGATAGAACCAGGTCTGATTCCAATCTTTGGGATGACTCGGTTAGACTATTAAGGGAAAGACTGCGCCCTGTCGGCGCTGAATTGAGATTCCACCGAGTTCCAAGCTAGGGCCATTGGTACACTCATTCTGGCGGTTCAGATAAAATTACTCTCTAAAGAGTTCCACAGTCGGCTCTTCTTGAAGATACACCTCACAAAGAACTTGAAAATTGCAGATGTTGGATATGGAATTGGGTCCAAGGTCTTGAGGGTGAAGTTTGAAAAAATGAAAAACGTCTCTGCAGAACTATGAGCCGGGTGGTGAAAAACCCCGATTCATGTGGTCAGTGAAGACAATAAATTCACCGTCTTTGCTATTAGGCCGTTCCTCGTCCGGGTCAGGAGCACGATAAGCCATAATGTTTTTCTCTGGCAAAAATCCAATGGTGACAAACTCTTTCAAGTTATCATCAGTTACTGTGGAGGGGACCCAGTTGCAGACTGTCGGTGCTTTTGACGGCATGATGAAAAAGGGGAAGCTGGAAAAAAAGTAATTTGCCGGTTCAATTTATTTGATGAAGTTATAGGTTCATGATCATGATACACATGAATCATGGTGGCTTAAATAGGGCGAATGACATATAAAGGGAAGACAGAGTCATACGCCGCCATGACTAAAGATATTCAAAGGATGCAAGAAACAGAAAATGGCTAAGTGTTGGCACAAACAAGTTTACCAAGCGGTCATTATTATTTTGGATCAAATGGCAGTTTTGAAAAGAAAATATTCTAGATCTAAAAATCTAGTATAGATGAGTTCGTGAGTTATAATGAGGCATCTATACAGAAAAAAGTGATCTACTGGTATAAAAAATGGACGTAAAACAAATACCGCACGAGTTATGTGTTCCTTTCTGGATCAGAAGAGGTTGCGGAGGAAGAACTACAAGAAGATCCATTATGAACAGCGAACAACACCGATGAATTCGCAACCCTAATACAAATCTAAGTGCGTGAAAAAGAAGGAACTTATGAAATGCAGATCTACTGCAGAGAGTCGCCACGGTTCTCTGGACAAGCTCAGGGTGATGCAGTGGCCGACGTTGAGGGCAACGTGAGTGCTACGGCAGCGGCGGAGCTCGAGAAGCAGAGGGGTAGCGAGAAGATGGAAGGAAGAAGAAGAAAGAAGAAGGGCCGACCAAGCCTATTTATAAGGGGATAAGTGGACAGGCAGGCGCGAAAATTGAGGAAGACCAAAATAATGATTATCCAGCTAACGGACGCCTCGATTCTCGGAAGACATTAAAAGATAAAAGATCCGTTAAAGATGATGTCATAGCAGGCTTTCATGTTTTCAGAAGATGACGTCATGGCGGGTTACAAAGTTTTTTCAGACAGAGGAAGATGGATTTCATCTAAGTGTTGAAGATTGACAAAGAACAAAGTTCATGTCAACCTGGGGCCTAATGTTGGGGATATAGCTACCAGCTATGACCCACCCAGGAGGGGCCGGGTCAACCCCAATGGCGGGTTACAAAAGAAGCCCAGTAATATTCAGGGTGATAGTCTATTAAGACTTGTAGAAGGCCTAAGCCCAGAGGCGGCTTAAGGCCCAATATTGTAAACCGTCGTATGTAAAGGAAGACTTGTAAAGAAAGGCATATAAAAGAAGTCACCGATCCGGACACGTTTTATGAGCCAGACGGGACTCTGTAGGCCGCCAATAGTCAACCCATGTATATAAGGGGACGACCCGGCGGCAGCTTAGGAGAAGAGAACAAGAGATCGATAGCCAAGCTAGCGGATTCGCTCCTTGGTCATCGAAACCTAACAATACAACATCAACTGGATTAGGCCTTACCTTCACCGTAAGGGGCCGAACCAGTATAAACCTCTCGTTTCCTTTGTCCCGATTAACCCCTTTAAGCTTCCTAGTTGCAATGGCCCTATGACTAAGTCCTTTCGCTAGGACATCTGCCGTGACAATTCCACGACACATATGTTCCAGTAGTTTTATTCTAGCTCCACTCGATGATTCTTGTCCTCTACTAGCATCACATTCTATGTGCTGCTTTGCTCTGTGACTCAAGGACCAAACCTGTTTTGAATCACACTCCAGAAGATCCCTTCTTGGAAATTGATGTCGTAGGGGGAGAAAGATCACATCAAAGCTTATTCTCTTCAAAGGGGGAGAGAGAATAAAAGGGGGGGGGAGAGAATTCACATAAGAGGGCCAGATGCTTGGTGTTCAAGAGGAGAGAAGTCACATGTCTTTAAGAGGGGAAAGACATGTCTATGTTATGTTTAGGTTTATGATATGTTTTTGCTCTGATTTTGGTTCCCTATGTTCTCCCATTATCCAATACAGGATTCAGGGGGAGAAAGACTGCTAGGGAAGGAAATCTTTGAATTCATTGCATATCTTTATCCTTTGGGACATGTCTATATCTAATAGAGTACTCAGTACTCACTCTCCAAATGTCATCCCAATCTTGGTACTCTTGTGGTCTTTTTGGTTGCTCTGGCTTGTAGATGTATCTGTGTTATCTAACCTTGTTTACTCAAGTTCATTCCTTCCTAAGCCAACTCAAGACCACAAGGTAAGTATATGCATCACACTCATGTGCATGAGGATTTCTTGCTGATGTACATTCTGTTTGCAAGGACTCATGAGCATGTAGGTACATTTCCTATATTCACATCTTTTGCTCTGATACATATAGCCAAGATACATGTAACACATTGCTTACTCTGTCATGATTATGCATTCACATGCTCCTATATTTCATATTTACATGATTGCATACATATAGGGGGAGCCTATGCATGTTACATGTCTTTCCAAAGCTTTACTTGTTATTCTCTATATCTTTAGCTAAAGCTTTGATGTATGTTGTCATCAATTACCAAAAAGGGGGAGATTTAAAGCACAAGTGCTCCCTAGGTGATTTTGGTAATTAATGTCAACATATCTATTATTGGACTAATGCTTTCATCTAGTATGTTTCATATAAGTTCAACAATGGAGTGGCATGGACTAGAGGATGTGGAACCCCTTTGAGATGATAAGGACAAAGGATTGGCCCAAGCTCAAAGCTCAGGACTCTACATTTTTCATTTTGTGAGCCAAGATCACATTGAGTCCATAGGAAAGCCAATACTAGTAAGAGGGGATGAGGTGTTGCTTAATGGCTTGCTTGCTCAAAGTGCTTAGTGATATGCTCCAAAGCCCTCAACCACATTTGTCCCATACCAAAAGTCAAACTCGGCCCCACCGAAACTTTCTATCTGGTGCCACCAAGTTCACTTAACATAGCCATTGCCAGAAACCCTAATCAACTCGGTCTCACCGATGGGATTTTGGTCTCACCGAGATGGGCTTGCGAACTCTTTGTTTCCTATTGCATTAATATCGGTCCCACCAAAATATGAAATCGGTCCCATCGAGTTTGCTTGGCCAACTCTCTGTTTAGCTTATTACCAAAATCGGTCCCATCGAGTTTGTGTAATCGGTCCAACCGAGATAAGGCTTTACCCTAACCCTAGCACATCGGTCCCGCCAAGTTGATCATGTCGGTGCCACCGAAATGCCTAACGGTCACATTATGAACCAAATCGGTCTGACCGGGTTTTATAATTCGGTCCCACCGAGTTTGGTGATTTATGTGTAACGGTTAGATTTTGTGTGGAGGCTATATATACCCCTCCGCCCACTCTTCATTTGTGGAGAGATCCATCAAAACATGCCTACACTTCCAACATACATTTTTTGAGAGAGAACCACCTACTCTTGTGTTGAGGTCAATATATTCAATTCCAACCACATAAATCTTGATCTCTAGCCTTCCCCAAGTTTCTTTCCACTCAAATCATCTTTTTACCAAATCCAATCCTATGAGAGAGAGTTGAGTGTTGGGGAGACTATCATTTGAAGCACAAGAGCAAGGAGTTCATCATCAACACACCATCTATTTCCTTTTGGAGAGTGGTATCTCCTAGATTTGTTAGGTGTCACTTGGGAGCCTCCGTCAAGATTATGGAGTAGAACCAAGAAGTTTGTACGGGCAAGGAGATTGCCTACTTCGTGAAGATCTACCCTAGTGAGGCAAGTCCTTCATGGGTGATACGTCTCCAACGTATCTATAATTTTTGATTGCTCCATGCTATATTATCTACTGTTTTAGACTATATTGGGCTTTATTTTCCACTTTTATATTATTTTTGGGACTAACCTATTAACCGGAGGCCCAGCCCAGAATTGTTGTTTTTTTGCCTATTTCAGTATTTCGGAGAAATAGAATATCAAACGGAGTCCAAACGGAATAAAACCTTCGAGAACGTGATTTTCTCACCGAATGTGATCCAGGAGACTTGGACCCTACTCCAAGGAGTCAAAGAGGCGGTCACGAGGATGGGGGCGCTCCCCCCTTGGACGTGCCCCCCTGCCTTGTGGGCCCCTCGGTGCTCCACCGACGTACTCCTTCCTCCTATATATACCTACGTACCCCCAAACGATCAGAACAGGAGCCAAAAACCTAATTCCACCGCCGCAACTTTCTGTATCCACAAGATCCCATCTTGGAGCCTGTTCCGGAGCTCCGCCGAAGAGGGCCATCATCACGGAGGGCTTCTACATCATCATAGCCCCTCTGATGAAGTGTGATTAGTTTACCTCAGACCTTCGGGTCCATAGTTAGTAGCTAGATGGCCTCTTCTCTCTTTTTGGATCTCAATACAAAGTTCTCCCCCTCTCTCATGGAGATCTATTCGATGCAATCTTCTTCTTTTTGCGGTGTGTTTGTTGAGACCGATGAATTGTGGGTTTATGATCAAGTCTATCTATGAATAATATTTGAATCTTCTCTTAATTATTTGATGTATGATTGGTTATCTTTGCAAGTCTCTTCGAATTATCCATTTGGTTTGGCCAACTAGATTGGTAGTTCTTGCCATGGAAGAAGTGCTTAGCTTTGGGTTCGATCTTGCGGTGTCCTTTCCCAGTGACAGAAGGGGCAGCAAGGCACGTATTGTATCGTTGCCATCGAGGATAACAAGATGGGGTTTATTTCATATTGCATGAATTTATCTCTCTACATCATGTCATCTTGCTTAAGGCGTTACTCTGTTTTTAACTTAATACTCTAGATGCATGTTGGATAGCGATCGATGAGTGGAGTAATAGTACTAGATGCAGAATCGTTTCGGTCTACTTGTCACGGACGTGATGCCTATATACATGATCATGCCTAGATATTCTCATAACTATGCTCAGTTCTGTCAATTGCTCAACAGTAATTTGTTCACCCACCGTAGAATACTTATGCTCTTGAGAGAAGCCACTAGTGAAACCTATGGCCCCGGGGTCTATTCTCATCATATTAATCTCCATAAATTTAATCTTGCTTTGCTTTTTACTTTGCCTTTACTTTTTACATTGCAAAAATACCAAAAATATTATATCTATCAGATCTCACTCTCGTAAGTGACCGTGAAGGGATTGACAACCCCTAATCACATTGGTTGCGAGTAGCTATTGTTTTGTTCAGGTACGAGGGACTTGAGTGTGTCCTCCTACTGGATTGATACCTTGGTTCTCAAAAACTGAGGGAAATACTTATGCTACTTTGTTGCATCATCCTTTCCTCTTCGGGGAAATCCAGTGCAAGCTCAAGAGGTAGCAAGAAGGATTTCTGGCGCCATTGCCGGGGAGTCTACACAAAAAGTCAACATACCAAGTACCCATCACAATCTCTATCTCTCGCATTACATTATTTGCCATTTGCCTCTCGTTTTCCTCTCCCCCACTTCACCCTTGCCGTTGTATTCGCCCTCTCTTTCCCAATCTCCTTCTCCTTCTCTTTCTCCGTTTGCCTTTTTCTCGCTTGCTTGTCATCATGGCTAGTCTCATATCTTCTCCGTTGTCTCCCGAGAGTGAAGTTCTAAATTTTAAACAAAGGGAGGGAGAAAATCTAAAAGATACTTGGTATAGAATCTGCAATGCTCAAAATAGATCTACCAGGAAGAAATCTACTTCAGTTCTTCTCCGTAATTTTTATGTAGGTGTTAATCCTTGGTATAGATATATCCTCGATACCATTACTGGAGGGAACTTCTTAGGCAGCCATACTTTTGATTCTTATAATGCTATGTTAGATTTATTTGGCTCACCACCTCTTTTGGTTAATGGAACCATGTTAACTTTGGAGCATGTTATGCAAAGACTTGAAATTATTGAAAATAAAGTTGCTACTATTGAATTAATTGAAGATCTAGATAAAAAGATCCACAATCAAATTACTCAATATGGATCTAAGGTAGGAATGACTTTGAAAAATATTAAGGAAAAGGAACCCATAGTTAATGAGAAGATAAAACTTAGATTCTACTAGAATTGATAAACATGAGGGTATCATTACAAACTTGGGAAACGCTTTTTCTTCCGTAAAGAATACTCCAAGTCCTCCTACTAAAATTTCCAAGCTTATGTATGTTCCTAAAAATAAGGGTGAATCATCTAGTAAGGAAACTGCAGATCTTAAATCTATAAGTATTCATCCCAATCTTTTTGCTATCATTAAGGAACCAATTGCTACAAATGAATTTTTCTATCTTGTGCCTAAAAGTTTGATTATCCCTAGAAAGAAAGAAATTCCGAAGGGAAATAGATGCCTCATCTAAGAATTGCCTACCAAAGATGGCAATACCTAGATCTATCCTCGCTTTTATGCCTAGCTAGGGGCGTTAAACGATAGCGCTTGTTGGGAGGCAACCCAATTTTATTTTTATTCCTTGGTTTTTGCTCCTGTTTAGTCATAAATAATTTATTTATCCTCTGTTTTGGTTGTGTTTTTTATTTTTAATTAGTGTTTGTGCCAAGTAGAACCGTTGGGAAGACTTGGGGAAAGTCTTGTTGAACTTGCTCTAAAAAACAGAAACTTTAGCGCTCACGAGAACTGCTGTTACTTTTATTTGTAAAGTGCTATTTAGTTAATTCTTTTTGCAGATGATTAATAGATAAATTCCTCACGTCCGGCAATTTATTTTAGAATTTTTGGGGTTCCAGATATTGCGATAGCTACAGATTACTACAGACTGTTCTGTTTTTGACAGATTCTGTTTTTTGTGTGTTGTTTGCTTATTTTGATGAATCTATGGCTAGTAAAATAGTTTATAATCTATAGAGAAGTTGGAATACATTAGGTTTAACACCAATATAAATAAAGAATGAGTTCATTATAGTACCTTGAAGTGTTCTTTTGTTTTCTTTCGCTAACAGAGCTCCCGAGTTTTCGACTTTAAGTTTTGTGTTGTGAAGTTTTCAAGTTTTGGGTGAATTCTTTTGATGGATTATGGAAAAAGGAGTGGAGAGAGCCTAAGATTGGGGATTCCCATGGCACCCCCAAGATAATCCAAGGACACCAAAAATTCAAAGCTTGGGGATGCCCCGGAAGGCATCCCCTCTTTCGTCCACTTCCATCGGTAATTTACTTGGAGCTATATTTTTATTCACCAACATGATATGTGTTTTGCTTGGAGCGTCTTGTATTATTTGTGTCTTTGTGTTTTAATATGCCACAATCATCCTTGTGGTACACACTTTTTGAGAGAGCCATACATGAATTAAAATTTGATAGAATACTCTATGTGCTTCACTTATATCTTTTGAGCTATGTAGTTTTGCTCTGTGTGCTTCACTTATATCTTCTTGAGCTAAGTAATTTTGCTCTATCTACTTCACTTAGATTTTTTTGAGCACGGTGGTGGAATTGTTTTAAAGAAACTATTGATCTCTCATGTTTCACTTAAATTATTTTGAGAGTCTTAATAGCATGGTAATTTGCTTAATAATAACATGCTTGGTATTCAAGATTTGTGAAACTTTCTTTTGAGTGTGTTGAATACTAAGAAAAGTTGGATGCTTGATAATTGTTTTGAGATATGGAGGTAGTAATATGAAAGTCATGCTAGTAGAGTAATTGTGAATTTGAGAAGTGCTTAAGTTAAAGTTTGCAAGTCCCGTAGCATGCACATATGGTAAACGTTATGCAACAAATTTGAAACATGAGGTGTTATTTGATTGTCCTCCTTATGAGTGGCGGTCGGGGACGAGCGATGGTCTTTTCCTACCAATCTACCCCCCTAGGAGCATGCGCGTAATACTTTGGTTTTTGATGGCTTGTAGATTTTTGCAATAAGTATATGAGTTCTTTATGACTAATGTTGAGTCCATGGATTATACGCACTCTCACCCTTCCATCATTGCTAGCCTCTACGGTACCGTGCATTGCCCTTTCTCACATCGAGAGTTGGTGCAAACTTCATCGGTGCATCCAAACCCCGTGATATGATATGCTCTTTCACACATAAACCTCCTTATATCTTCCTCAAAACAGCCTCCATACCTACATATTATGGCATTTCCATAGCCATTCCGAGATATATTGCCATGCAACTTTCCACCATCCAGTTTATCATGACACATCCATCATTGTCATATTGCTTAGCATGATCATGTAGTTGACATAGTATTTGTGGCAAAGCCACCGTTCATAATTTTTTCATACTTGTCACTCTTGATTCATTGCATATCCCGGTACACCGCCGGAGGCATCCATATAGAGTCATACTTTGTTCTAGTATCGAGTTGTAATCATTGAGTTGTAAATAAATAAAAGTGTGATGATCATAATTTAATAGAGCATTGTCCCAAAAAAAGGCCAAAGAAAAAAAGAAGAAGGCCCAAAAAAAGAGAAAATAAATAAAAAGGGGCAATGCTACTATTCCTTTTTCCACACTTGTGCTTCAAAGTAGCACCATGTTCTTCATATAGAGAGTCTCTTGAGTTATCACTTTCATATACTAGTGGGAATTTTCATTATATAACTTGGCTTGTATATTCCAACAATGGGCCTCCTCAAGTGCCCTAGGTCTTCGTGAGCAAGCAAGTTGGATGCACACCCACTTAGTTTCTTTTGTTGAGCTTTCATACATTTATAGCTCTAGTGCATCCATTGCATGGAAATCCCTACTCCTTGCATTAACATCAATTGATGGGCATATCCATAGCCCATTGATTAGCCTCGTTGATGTGAGACTTTCTCCTTTTTTGTCTTCTCCACATAACCCCCACCATTATATTCTATTCCACCCATAGTGTTATATCCATGGCTCACGCTTGAAATTATCAAGGTATGAAACAATTGCTTGGCTTGTCATCGGGGTTGTGCATGATGAGAGCATTCTTGTGTGACGAAAATGGAGTATGACTAAACTATATGATTTTGTAGGGATGAACTTTCTTTGGCCATGTTACTTTAATAAAACATAATTGCTTTGTTGGTTTGCTTGAAATATTATTATTCTTTATGTCAATATGAACTTTTGTCTTGAATCTTCCTAATCTGAATATTCATACCACAATTAAGAAGATTTGCATTGAAATTATGCCAAGTAGCACTCCGCATCAAAAATTCTCTTTTTATCATTTACCTACTCGAGGACGAGCAGGAATTAAGCTTGGGGATGCCTGATACGTCTCCAACGTATGTATAATTTTTGATTGCTCCATGCTATATTATCTACTGTTTTGGACTATATTGGGCTTTATTTTCCACTTTTATATTATTTTTGTGACTAACCTATTAACCGGAGGCCCAGCCCAGAATTGCTGTTTTTTGCCTATTTCAATATTTCGGAGAAACAGAATATCAAATAGAGTCCAAATGGAATAAAACCTTCGGGAACGTGATTTTCTCACCGAACGTGATCCAGGAGACTTGGACCCTACTCCAAGGAGTCAAAGAGGCGGTCACAAAGAGTGGGGGGCGCCCCCCCTAGGGCGCGCCCCTGCCTCGTGGGCCCCTTGGTGCTCCACCGACGTACTCCTTCCTCCTTTATATACCTATGTACCCCCAAACGATCAGAACAGGAGCCAAAAACCTAATTCCACCGCCGCAACTTTCTGTATCCACGAGATCCCATCTTGGGGCCTGTTCTGGAGCTCCGCCGGAGAGGGCCGTCATCACGGAGGACTTCTACATCATCATAGCCCCTCCGATGAAGTGTGAGTAGTTTACCTCAGACCTTCGGGTCCATAGTTAGTAGCAACATGGCTTCTTCTCTCTTTTTGGATCTTAATACAAAGTTCTCCCCCTCTCTCGTGGGGATCTATTCAATGTAATCTTCTTCTTTTTGCGGTGTGTTTGTTGAGACCGGTGAATTGTGGGTTTATGATCAAGTCTATCTATGAATTATATTTGAATCTTCTCAGAATTCTTTTATGTATGATTAGTTATCTTTGCAAGTCTCTTCGAATTATCCGTTTGGTTTGGCCAACTAGATTGGTAGTTCTTGCCATGGGAGAAGTGCTTAGCTTTGGGTTCGATCTTGCGGTGTCCTTTCCCAGTGACAGAAGGGGCAGCAAGGCACGTATTGTATCGTTGCCATCGAGGATAACAAGATGGGGTTTATTTCATATTGCATGAATTTATCTCTCTACATCATGTCATCTTGCTTAAGGCGTTACTCTGTTTTTAACTTAATACTCTAGATGCATGCTGGATAGCAGTCGATGAGTGGAGTAATAGTAGTAGATGCAGAATCGTTTCGGTCTACTTGTCACGGACGTGATGCCTATATACATGATCATGCCTAGATATTCTCATAACTATGCTCAATTCTGTCAATTGCTCAACAGTAATTTGTTCACCCACCGTAGAATACTTGTGCTCTTGAGAGAAGCCACTAGTGAAACCTATGGCCCCGGGGTCTATTCTCATCATATTAATCTCCATCACTTTAATCTTGCTTTGATTTTTTACTTTGCCTTTACTTTTTACTTTGCAAAAATACCAAAAATATTATATCTATCAGATCTCACTCTCGTAAGTGACCATGAAGGGATTGACAACCCCTAATCGCATTGGTTGCGAGTAGCTATTGTTTTGTGCAGGTATGAGGGACTTGAGCGTGGCCTCCTACTGGATTGATACCTTGGTTCTCAAAAACTGAGGGAAATACTTACGCTACTCTACTGCATCATCCCTTCCTCTTCGGGGAAATCCAACGCAAGCTCAAGAGGTAGCAGTGGGCGATGGCCATGGTGGGATAGACAAGGTTGCTTCTTCGTGGACCCCTCATGGGTGGAGTCCTTCGTGGACTCGCGCAACCGTTACCCTTCGTGGGTTGAAGTCTCCATCAACATGGATGTACGATAGCACCACCTATCGAAACCATGCCAAAAATCTCTGTGTCTCCAATTGTGTTTGCACACTCCAATCCCATTCCTTTACGTTCTTGCAACTTGCATGATTTACTTTCCCCTACTCATATACTCTTGTCATGCTTGCTTGATATGTATTGTGAATGTTTGAACTTGTGCCAAAACTCCACTTCAACTTAAAGAATTTAAAAACTGCAAATTTTATTGCTAAGAGTCTATTCACCCCCCTCTAGACACCTCTTCTTGATCCTTTCAATTGGTATCAGAGCATTGGTCTCCATTGCTTTGGTTTAAACACCTTTGGAGGAAGATGGATGAGTCTACGTTGGGGAGTCTTAGACATAGAGTGCCTGTTCTTGATGGAGAGTACTTTCACGAGTGGAAAAATGAGATTCTTGACATTTTCAATGAATATCACTTGAACAAGTAGATTACTAGCCCTTGGGCACCTCATGTTGATCCTTTGCATCCTACACTTGATGAGTCTATTGACATGATTCGTAATCTTAGAACTATCAATTTAATCACTATAGGTTTGCCTAGAAACTTGCTTGCTAGCTTGCCTGCTCTTGATTGTGCCTACACCATATGGAGATTCCTTGAGGAACGTTTTCGAAACTATTCCTTGAAAAACTTATATGAGATTCTTCATAAGTCTATTGCCTTGAGTAAGATGAGTTCCAATGATCCCAAATTTGGTGATTGTTTACTTGAGCTTACAAATCTCACGAGTGCCAAAGGACATGTTGGAATCATTAGCAAAATCATTTTCGAAGTCATTAGAATTCATAGAGATGAAAATTGTTACAGTCGTACTTCTAATGAATCACTCTCTCTAGGAATTGATCCACCACATGACGATGTTGAACATGGACACTATGATGAGGATGATGATAGTGACTATGATCTTGATGATGCGATGAGACACTTTGGTCTTATGGCTACTCTTCGTGGCTACATGGCTGGAGGAAAAGAATGGGTCCTTAATAGTGTATGTACTAATCATATGACCGGAGACAAAGATATGTTCCGTGAGCTTGCTGAAAATGACGGCCCTCGAAAGTATGTCACTTTCGGTGATAACTCAAAGGGTAAGGTGGTTGGCCTTGGTAAGGTGGCCATCTCACATGATAGCTCCATACAAAATGTTATGCTTGTAGAATCGCTTGGCTACAATTTACTTTCCGTATCTAGACTTGCTGACTTTGGTTTCAACTTCCTATTTACTGAAGTGGATTGCCAAGTGTTTCATAGAGATAACCATATATGGTCTTTACGGGTACATGTAGAGGTGATCTATATATTGTTGATTTCACTAAAAAGGCTCAACCTAGAACTTTCCTAATTGCTAAATCCTTGAAAGGTTGGTTGTGGCATAGAAGGTTAGGTCATGTGGGCATGCGAAATCTTGATAAGCTTATTAAAGGTGATCATATCCTTGGAGTAAAAGATGGCATATTTGACAAGGATAGACTTTGTAGTGCTTGTCAAGCAGGAAAACAAGTTGGAGGAAGTCACCCTGTGAAGAACATTATAACCACGAGAAGACCGCTTGAGCTACTTCATATGGATCTCTTTGGTCCCAATGCCTACAAGAGTCTCGGTGGTAACTCATTTGGTCTAGTTATAGTTGATGATTTTTCAAGATTTACGTGGGTGTTCTTTCTTGATGATAAATCGCAAGCCCAAAAGATCTTCAAGAACTTTGCTAGGAAGGCCCAAAATCAAGCTGAAGGGAAGATCAAGAAGGTTCGCAGCGACAACAGAACGAAGTTCAAGAACGCAAATGTGGATACCTTTCTTGATGAAGAAGGGATTTCACATGAGTTCTCGGATACATACATGCCTCAACAAAATGGAGTTGTTGAGAGGAAGAATCAAACTCTTATTGACATGGAAAGAACGATGTTTGATGAGTACAAGACTCCAAAACACTTTTGGGCGGAAGCGGTTGAGACAGCTAGTCATGCAACAAATCGCTTGTATCTTCACAAGCTACTCGGTAAGACGGCATACGAGCTCCTCACTGGTAACAAACCCCACGTTGGATACATTTGAGTATTTGGCTCAAAGTGCTACATTCTTGATAAGCATCATCATTCTAAATTTTCTCCTAAATCTCACGAGGGTTTCCTACTTGGTTATGGCTCAAACTCTCACACTTACCGTTTCTACAACAATTTCACCCGAAAGGTTGAAGATACGGTAGTTGTGAAGTTTGATGAATCTAACGGCTCACAAGTAGAGCAATTGCCAATTGATGTAGGAGATAAAGACCCTTCGGAAGCAATCCAAGACATGTCTATTGGAAAGATTCGACCAAAGGAGGTGAAGGAGAGTACCTCGTCCGTCCAAGTGGAGGCTTCCACCTCACGACAAGGTGAACCAAGAGTCGACATGGGAGCATCTACAAGTGGGACACATCAAGATGAAGAAAATGAGGAAGTACACCAAGATGAACCTCATCAACCTCCTTCTCCACCATGATGAGAGAATGGAAACATCAACAATGAAGAAGGCCAAGAAGAAGGACAAGAGGAAGAAGATGTTCCACCCCGACCCTAGCAAAACCTCCCACGAGTTCCAGCAAGAGTCTCAAGAGATCATCCCGTCGAACAAATCTTCAATGATATTCAAACCGGGAGAATCACTCGTTTGGCTAATTTTTGTGAACATTATTCATTCATATCTAGTATTCAACGTATGAAGGTTGAAGAAGCATTGGAAGATCCGGATTGGATAAAGGCCATGCATCAAGAGCTACACAACTTTGAGAGAAATCAAGTATGGACGTTGGTCGAGAAGCCCGACAACAACCACAATATCATTGGTACCAAATGGGTGTTTCGTAACAAACAAGACGAAGATGGTCAAGTCGTCCGCAACAAAGCTCGTCTCATCTCCCAAGGCTACACTCAAGTCGGTGGTATGGACTACGGTGACACATATGCCCCCGTTGGTAGAATTGAGTCCATCCGCATCTTACTTGCCTATGCTAATCACCATGATATCACTTTATACCAAATGGACATTAAAAGTGCTTTTCTAAATGGTGAAATTGAGGAGGAAGTTTATGTTAAACAACCTCCCGGTTTTGTCAATCCTAAGAAACTTGATCATGTTTGCAAACTTCACAAAGCTCTTTATGGTCTTAAACAAGCTACTAGAGCGTGGTATAAATTCTTAACCAAGTTCCTTGTTGAAAAAGGCTTTGAGATTGGAAAAATAGATTCTACTCTTTTTACTAAAAGGGTTAATGGTGAATAATTTTATGCCAAATTTATGTTGATGATATCATATTTGGCTCAACTAACCCTCATATTAGTGAGAAGTTTGGAAAGCTAATGTCGGAGAAGTTTGAGATGTCTATGATGAGTGAACTCAAGTTCTTTCTTGGGTTGCAAATCAAGCAAACAAAGGAAGGCACCTTTGTTTCTCAAACAAAGTACACCAAGGACTTATTCAAGAAGTTCAACATGCAAGAAAGCAAAGGTATGAAAACTCCCATGCCAACTACTGGACATCTTGATTTGACCAAGGACGGCAAATCGGTTGACCAAAAGGTTTACCGCTCGATGATTGGATCATTGTTATATCTATGTGCCTCCCGTCCCGATATAATTCGATCCCACCGAGTTTGGTGATTTATGTGTAACGGTTAGACTTTGTGTGGAGGCTATATATACCCCTCCACCCACTCTTCATTTGTGGAGAGATCCATCAAAACATGCCTACACTTCCAACATACATTTTCTGAGAGAAAACCACCTACACTTGTGTTGAGATCAAGATATTCCATTCCAACCACATAAATCTTGATCTCTAGCCTGCCCCAAGTTGCTTTCCACTCAAATCATCTTTCTACCAAATCCAATCCTATGAGAGAGAGTTGAGTGTTGGGGAGACTATCATTTGAAGCACAAGAGCAAGGAGTTCATCATCAACACACCATCTATTACCTTTTGGAGAGTGGTGTCTCCTAGATTGGTTAGGTGTCACTTGGGAGCCTCTGATAACCCACAAGTATAGGGAATCAATTTTAGCCTCTTTCGATAAGTATGAGTGTCGAACCCAACAAGGAGCTAAAGGTAGAACAAATATTCCCTCAAGTTCTATCGACCACCGATACAACTCTACGCACACTTGACGTTCGCTTTACCGGAAACAAGTATGAAACTAGAAGTACTTTGTAGGTGTTGTTGGATAGGTATGCAAGATAATAAAGAGCAAGTAAATATAAAAGTAGGGGCTGTTTAGATGAAGACACAACTAAATTAGTTTTAGTAAAGTGCTTTTGTCAACAAGAAGGTTATTTGTCCCTAGGCAATCGATAACTAGACCGGTAATCATTATTGCAATTTTATTTGAGGGAGAGGCATAAGCTAACATACTTTCTCTACTTGGATCATATGCACTTATGATTGGAACTCTAGCAAGCACCCACAACTACTAAAGATTCATTAAGGTAAAACCCAACCATAGCATTAAAGTATCAAGTCCCCTTTATCCCATACGCAAACAACCTACTTACTCGGGTATGTGCTTCTGTCACTCACGCCACCCACCATAAGCAAATCATAAGCGTATTGCAAACCCTACAGCGGGAATCCCTCACGCTTGCGCGACACGGAGAGCACCATAGGATAGAACCAATAATAAAACATACAACTCAAACCAATCATGATCACCAAATAGCCATTAGGACAAAATAGATCTACTCAAACATCATAGGATAGCCATACATCATTGGGAAATAATATATAGCGTTGAGCACCATGTTTAAGTAGAGATTACATTGGGTAAGAGAGAGGTTACACTGCTGCATAGAGGGGGGAAGAGTTGGTGATGATGGCGGTGAAGTTGTTGGTGAAGATAGCGGTGATGATGCTGGTCCCCGGTGGCACTCCGGTGCCACCGGAAGCGAGGGGGAGAGAGCCCCCCTACTTCTTCTTCCCCTCTGGTCCATGGCCTCCATGGCGTGGGAGGGGCGAGAGCCCCTCTGAGATTGGATCTATCTCTCTGTCTCTCTCTGGTTATGCGTTCTGTTCTGGCTCTGTTTCACCGTTTCGTATATATATGGAGATCCGTAACTCCGATTGGCCTGAAACCTTAGCCGTGATTTTTTTTCGAAAATTAGCTTTCTTGCGGCAAAAGAAGAGCGTCAACCGCCTTACGGGTGGCTCACGAGGGTAGGGGCACGCCCAGGTGGGTCAGGCGCGCCCCCCTACCTCGTGACCACCTCGGGCACCGTCTCGCGTGGATTTTTCTTCCGGAATTTTCCAAATATTCCAAAAATAAGCTCCGTCCGTTTTTATCCCGTTTGGATTCCGTTTGGTATGGATATTCTGCGAAACATAAAACATGCAACAAACAGGAACTGGCACTGGGCACTAGATCAATATGTTAGTCCCAAAAATAATATAAAAAGTTGCCAAAAAGTATATGAAAGTTGAATAATATTGGCATGGAACAATCAAAAATTATAGATACGACGGAGACGTATCAGCATCCCCAAGCTTAATTCATGCTCGTCCTCGAGTAGGTAAATGATAAAAAAGATAATTTTTGATGTGGAATGCTACCTAGCATAATCTTGATCATATGTCTAATCATGGCATGAATATTAAGACAAGAGTGATTCAAAGCAATAGTCTATCATTTGACATAAAAACAATAATACTTCAAGCCCACTAATAAAGCAATCATGTCTTTTCAAAATAACAAGGCCAAAGGAAGTTATCCCTACAAAATCATATAGTCTGGCTATGCTCCATCTTCACCACACAAAATATTCAAATCATGCACAATCCCGATGACAAGCCAAGCAATTGTTTCATACTTTTGACGTTCTCAAACCTTTTCAACTTTCACGCAATACATGAGCGTGAGCCATGGACATTACACTATAGGTGGAATAGAGTATGATGGTGGAGGAGACAAAAAGGAGAAGATAGTCTCACATCAACTAGGCGTATCAGCGGGCTATGGAGATTCCCATTAATAGATATCAATGTGAGTGAGTATGGATTGCCATGCAATGGATGCACTAGAGCTATAAGTATATGAAAGCTCAAACTGAAACTAAGTGGGTGTGCATCCAACTTGCTTGCTCATGAAGACCTCGAGCATTTGAGGAAGCCCATCATCGGAATATACAAGCCAAGTTCTATAATGAAAATTCCCACTAGTATATGAAAGTGATAACTCAAGAGACTCTCTATATGAAGAACATGGTGCTACTTTGAAGCACAAGTGTGGTAAAAGGATTGTAGCATTGCCCCTTCTCTCTTTTTCTCTCATTTTTTTGTTTTTTATATTTTTTTTGGTGGTCTTCTTTGGCCTCCTTTTTTTATTTGGGCTTCTTTGGCCTCTTTTATTATTTTTTTAAGTCCGGAGTCTCATCCCGACTTATGGGGGAATCATAGTCTCCATCATCCTTTCCTCACCGGGGCAATGCTCTAATAATGATGATCATCACACTTTTATTTACTTACAACTCGATATTACAACTCGATACTAGAACAAAGATATGACTATATGGATGCCTCCGGCGGTGTACCGAGATGTGCAATGATCTAGCGTAGCAATGACATCAAAAAACGGACAAGCCATGAAAATATCATGCGAGCTATCTTACGATCATGCAAAGCAATATGACAATGATGCTCAAGTCATGTATATGATGATGATGGAAGTTGCATGGCAATATATCTCGGAATGGCTATGGAAATGCCATGATAGGTAGGTATGGTGGCTGTTTTGAGGAAGGTATATGGTGGGTTTATGGTACCGGCGAAAGTTGCACAGTACTAGAGAGGCTAGCAATGGTGGAAGGGTGAGAGTGCGTATAATCCATGGACTCAACATTAGTCATAAAGAACTCACATACTTATTGCAAAAATCTATTAGTCATCGAAACAAAGTACTACGGGCATGCTCCTAGGGGGATAGATTGGTAGGAAAAGACCATCGCTCGTCCCCGACCGCCACTCATAAGGAAGACAATCAATAAATAAATCATGCTCCGACTTCGTTACATAACGGTTCACCATATGTGCATGCTACGGGAATCACAAACCTCAACACAAGTATTTCTACAATCCACAACTACCCACTAGCATGACTCTAATATCACCATATTTATATCGCAAAACTATTGCAAGGAATCAAACATATCATATTCAGTGATCTACAAATTTTATGTAGGATTTTATGACTAACCATGTGAATGACCAGTTCCTGTCATCTCTCCAAATAGATATAAGTGAAGCAAGAGAGTTTAATTATTTCTACAAAAGATATGCCCACGCTCTAACAAATATAAGTGAAGCAAAAGAGCATTCTGCAAATGGCAGTTGTCTAAGTAAAGAGAAACAGGCAATCCAAACTTCAAATGATATAAGTGAAGCACATGAAGCATTCTATAAAGCCATACTCAAAAAATATAAGTGAAGTGCAAAGTGCATTCTATAAATCAACCAAGGACTATCTCATACCAGCATGGTGCATAAAAAGAAAAATAAAAACCTAAATGCAAAAGACGCTGCAAGACTTGCACATATCGCATGAACGAAACGAATCCGAAAACATACCGATATTTGTTGAAGAAAGAGGGGATGCCTCCCCAGCATCCCCAAGCTTAGACGCTTGAGTATCCTTGAATATTTACTTGGGGTGCCTCGGGCATCCCCAAGCTTGAGCTCTTGCCTCTCTTCCTTCTTCTCACGTCGAGACCTTCTCAATCATCGAACACTTCATCCACACAAAACTTCAACAGAAAACTCGGTAAGATCCGTTAGTATAATAAAGAAAATCACTACTCTAAGTACTGTTGCAAAACAATTCATATTTTGTTTTTGCATTGTGTCTACTGTAATATAACTTTTCCATGGCTTAATCCACTGATATAAGTTGATAGTTTCATCAAAACAAGCAAACTATGCATCAAAAACAGAATCTGTCTAAAACAGAACAGTCTGTAACAATCTGAAGATTCACCATACTTATGATACTTGAATAATTCTACAAAAATTAGTAAAAATAAACAATTTGTATAGGAAGACATTTCAAAAAGAATCATAACCATTTGACGTTCCAGCAAAAAATGTAAAATCACGCACTACAGCCAAAGTTTCTGTCCTGCACCGTACAAACCATCAAGCAAATGTAAACATCCTAAAGGCAAACATTGGCACATTATTTTTATAATACAATGGAATTGTACAAGGGGATAATTATTTTTGATGAAAAGTTTCTGTAATCAAGATTCACAAAGTTGCCGTGAGCATGAACAAAGTTCAAGGAGCTCTCCCACTTCAACAGTGCTTGTCTTTCTCACTTTCACTTTCCTTTTTGAAAAGTTTTGGGTTCCCATCTTTATTTTTGTTGTTTTTAAACTATATGAAAGCACTCAACAGAAATATGACTCTCTAAAACTTCCGGGTTGTCTCCCTGGCAGCGCTTTCTTTAAAGCCATTAAGCTAGGCATATAGTGCTCAAGTAGTGAATCCACCCGGATCCCAAGGTATATCAAAGCCAATTTTAATTAACAATGATTTGTAATTTAGTAGTGAGCACAAAGCAACATATATCAAGCAATGACAAAGTCTAACTCTCTTCCTATGCATCGGCATGTCATAAAAGAACAATTCATGCACACCTAGTAAAGGCCAATGCATAGTATAAACAGTTTCTTGCAATTTTATCATGTAGGAAACATAGAGAGGTGAAGATATAGTTCCTCTCTCATAATAATTGCAAGTAGGAGCAGCAAGCACATGCATATTATATTCATCAAAATCATCATATGCAACGGTAAAAGGAAACCCATCAATATACTCCTTAATAAGTGCAAACTTCTCCGATATAGTATAATCGGAAGAATTCAAAAAGATAATAGGACTATCATGTGTGGGTGCAATAGAAACAATTTCATGTTTAACATAAGGAACTATAGCAAGTTCATATCCATAATCATAATTCATATTGGCATCTTGGCCATAAGCCTAGCAAGCATCATCAAAAAGGGATATTTCAAAAGAATCATAGGGATCATAACAGTCATCATAGCAATCATCCTTCAGTAAGCACGAAGGGGAATTAAACAATGTATGAGTTGAAGAGTTACTCTCATTAGAAGGTGGGCACGGGTAGCTAATCCGCTCTTCCTCCTTTTGTTCTTCGCTCTCCTCCTCATCTTTTTCATCCAATGAGCTCACAGTTTCATCAATTTCTTCTTCCATAGACTCCTCCAAAATATTAATCTCTTCTTGGACAGCAGAGTATTCTTCAATATATAGTTCAACATAGGCATTAGAAGCATAATTCTCATAAAAATATTCAAGTATGGCAAAATTTTCAGATTTGTGAAGAGTAGCATCATACTTTTCAATCAAAGAAGCAATTTCAAAAGCACCCTTAAAAGCAACAAATTCTTCAATTTGTTGAACATCATAGTAATTATAAACACCCTTAGCATATGAAGATAATATTCCATTATCAATAAACTCACATTGGTAGGGAAGGTGTTTCTTAGGGTTTTCAGAACAACAAGTAAAATCATAATAATAGCATAAATTCCAAGCATAGCATTGCAAATGATGAATTTGATCCGATAAATGTTTCCCTCTTTCAGATATACAGTGTCGCACATAACAAGCATGCTCATCTAAAGATTTGCCCTCAACTAAGCTAGTTGGGGTTTTGGCACGAGCACAAAGGGATCGAAGATGATCCAAGTAATAAGCTTCAACAGTGTGATAGATTTTGAGTGGTTCTTCAAACATTGGTTCAGTAGGTACAACTAATTTTTTTGGTATTTTGCGTTTCCTACCCATAACTAAAGATAGAAAACAACTAAGAACAACAAATAAAAATTACTTAGTGATAAAGCAAACAAGCACACACGAGAATATTCACCCCATGCTATTGCTCCCCGGCAACGGCGCCAGAAAAAGGTCTTGATAACCCACAAGTATAGGGAATCAATTGTAGCCTTTTTCGATAAGTAAGAGTGTCGAACCCAACGAGGAGCTAAAGGTAGAAGAAATATTCCCTCAAGTTCTATCGACCACCGATACAACTCTACGCACACTTGACATTCGCATTACCGGAAACAAGTATGAAACTAGAAGTACTTTGTAGGTGTTGTTGGATAGGTATGCAAGATAATAAAGAGCAAGTTAATATAAAGTAGGGGCTTTTTAGATGAAGACACGGCTAAATTAGTTTTAGTAAAGTGCTTTTGTCAACAAGAAGGTTATTTGTCCCTAGGCAATCGATAACTAGACCGGTAATCATTATTGCAATTTTATTTGAGGGAGAGGCATAAGCTAACATACTTTGTCTACTTGGATCATATGCACTTATGATTGGAACTCTAGCAAGCATCCGCAACTACTAAAGATTCATTAAGGTAAAACCCAACCATAGCATTAAAGTATCAAGTCCCCTTTATCCCATACGCAAACAACCTACTTACTCGGGTCTGTGCTTCTGTCACTCACGCCACCCACCATAAGCAAATCATAAGCATATTGCAAACCCTACAGCGGGAATCCCTCACGCTTGCGTGACACGGAGAGCACCATAGGACAGCACCAATAATAAAACATACAACTCAAACCAATCACGATCATCAAATAGCCATTAGGACAAAACAGATCTACTCAAACATCATAGGATAGCCATACATCATTGGGAAATAATATATAGCGTTAAGCACCATGTTTAACTAGAGATTACAGCGGGTAAGAGAGAGGTTACACTGCTGCCCAGAGGGGGGAAGAGTTGGTGATTATGGCGGTGAAGTTGTTGGTGAAGATTGCGGTGATGATGATGGCCCCCGGTGGCACTCCGGTGCCACCGGAAGCGAGGGGGAGAGAGCCCCCCCTCCTTCTGCTTCTTCTTCCTTGACCTCCTTCCTAGATGGGAGAAGGGTTTCCCCTCTGGTCCATGGCCTCCATGGCGTGGGAGGGGCGAGATCCCCTCCGAGATTGGATCTATCTCTCTGTCTCTCTCTAGTTATGCGTTCTGTTCTGGCTCTGTTTCAACGTTTCGTATATATATGGAGATCCGTAACTCCGATTGGCCTCAAACCTTCGCCGTGATTTTTTTCCGAAAATTAGCTTTCTTGCGGCAAAAGAAGAGCGTCAACCGCCTTACAGGTGGCTCACAAGGGTAGGGGCGCACCCAGGGGGGTCAGGCGCGCCCCCCTACCTCGTGACCACCTCGGGCACCGTCTCACGTGGATTTTTCTTCTGGAATTTTCCAAATATTCCAAAAATAAGCTCCATCCGTTTTTATCCCGTTTGGATTCCGTTTGGTATGGATATTCTACGAAACATAAAACATGCAACAAACAGGAACTAGCACTGGGCACTGGATCAATATGTTAGTCCCAAAAATAATATAAAAAGTTGCCAAAAAGTATATGAAAGTTGAATAATATTGGCATGGAACAATGAAAAATTATAGATACGACGGAGGCGTATCAGCCTCCATTAAGATTGTGGAGTTGAACCAAGGAGTTTGTACAGGCAAGGAGATCACCTACTTCGTGAAGATCTACCCTAGTGAGGCAAGTCCTTCGTGGGCGATGGCCATGGTGGGATAGACAAGGTTGCTTCTTCATGGACCCCTCGTGGGTGGAGCCCTCCGTGGACTCGCACAACCGTTACCCTTCATGGGTTGAAGTCTCCATCAACGTGGATGTACGATAGCACGACCTATCGGAACCACGCCAAAAATCTCCGTGTCTCCAATTGTTTTTGCACACTCGAATCCCATCCCTTTACATTCTTGCAACTTGCATGATTCACTTTCCTCTGCTCATATACTCTTGTCATGCTTGCTTGATATGTATTGTGAATGTTTGAACTTGTGCCAAAACTCCACTTCAACTTAAAGATTTTAAAAACTGCAGCTTTTCTTGCTAAGTGTCTATTCACCCCCCCCCCCTCTAGACACCTCTTCTCGATCCTTTCAGGAGCTAATATGAGCATCCAGGTTCTGTTATTGGTTATTGATCGGGGATGTGTCTCGGTCATGTCTACATAGTTCTCAAACCCGTAGGGTCCGCATGATGATTTTTATTATGAGTTTATTAATGACTGAAGGTTGTTCGGAGTCTCGGATAAGATCATGGACATGACGAGGAGTCTTGAAATGGTCGAGAGGTAAAGATTCATATATTGGAAGGTTGCATTTTTTCGGAGTACCGGGAGGTTATCGGAATCCCCCGGGGAAAGATATGGGCCTTATGGGCCATAGGAGGGAGGCTAACCAGCCCACAAGGGGCTGGTGCGCCCCCCACAAGGGAGGAGGCCGAATTGGACTTGGGAAGGGGGCGCCACCCCCTTTTCCTTCTCCTACTCCCTCTCCTTCCCCTTTTCCCCCTCTGGTAGAAGGAAAAAAGGGTAGGGTCGAATCCTACTAGGACTGGAGTCCTAGTAGGTCTCCCCTCTCCCTGGCGCGCCCCTTGTTGGCCAGCCTCCTCCTCCCCTCCTTTATATACGGGGGCAGGGGGCACTCCAAAGGCACAACATACAATCTCTTAGCCGTGTGCGGTGCCCCCCTCCATAGTTTTACACCTCGGTCATATTGTCATAGTGCTTAGGCGAAGCCCTGCGCCGGTAACTTCATCGTCACCGTCATCACGCCGTCATGTTGATGAAACTCTCCCTCGGCCTCAACTGGATCAAGATTTCGAGGGACGTCACCGAGCTGAACGTGTGCAGATCGCGGAGGTGCCGTGTGTTCGGTACTTGGATCGGTTGCATCACGACGACGTTCGACTACATCAACCGCGTTACTAAACGCTTCCGCTTTCGGTCTACGAGGGTATGTGGAAACACTCTCCCTGCTCGTTGCTATGCTTCTCCTAGATAGATCTTACGTGATCGTAGGTAAAAAATTTGAAATACTACGTTCCCCAACAGTGGTATCAGAGCCACACTACTAGGAAAAGGGCTACTAATGGCGCACCAGTTTTGCCTACTAATGGCGCATCACTGGTGCGCCATTAGTATCACGCCACTAGTATTTATTACTAATGGCGCACCACTGGTGCGCCATTAGTATCACGCCACTAGTATTATTACTAATGGCGCACCATTGGTGCGCCATTAGTATATAACACCATGCGCCATTAGTATGCCTCCCAGGGGCCATATTTAACCATGTGCTTTGGCACACTAATGGCGCACTGCAGATGGATGCGCCATTAGTATACTTGGCATACTAATGGTGCACTGTTTGGTGATGCGCCATTAGTATACTTTGGCATACTAATGGCGCACTCTGTAGTGATGCGCCATTAGTATGAATATTAGGTTTTTTTTACTTTTCTGATTTTTGCACAGGTTACAAAATATATTACTTGACAGAATATAGACAGTAGCACACAGCAACAGCAGATTCATTGAATACAATAGAAGATTAGTCTCCGAATACAATTCATCATATTAGTCTCCAAATTCAAAAGACCGAACAAAGATAAAACATTACAAGTCTCGAGACCGCGAGTATCGAGTTTATCTTCACATTACAAGTTGATATCGATCATCTAAACTACCATCACATAGAAGAGAGCTGCGGTCATCACGATGAGCATCATCGTGATGAAACTGGTCTTCATCCGGTTCCTCCAACGCTCCCTCCTTTCTCCCGCTTGATAGTGGGCGTATCTAGATTCCGCCTCCACCCTAGTGGTGTACCCTTTGTAACTGTTACCGTTGAAACGGTGAACCTGTCTCCGACACTCCTCCCAGTCGTCGTAGAGTCCGGGAACCTTACCCTTGTACACGACATACGACGGCATCTCTGTGCACAAGCCAAACAACAGACAATACATACATAAGCAATATATAAGTATGCAACAAAAGGATCGGAAGAGAAAAGCAAGACATTAATAGCACGATTCATGGTCCTACTAATAAATAGCATCGATTACATCTAAGTTGAACGACTGTCCAAACCAAAGAGACATACAATTCATTAAAGTTTAATTACAACATGAGCCAATCAATGTTTCAGAACTACACATCACTACTTTTGACTCGACTCATGGACAGGAGCGTGGATGAAGCCGCCGTCTGTCGTGATGGTCATGAAATCGCGGGCGTTGTCAGCCTGCATTTGTAGCATTCCGTCTATCTCAATGTTGGACGGTTGATATCTGAGGAAGAACTGCCCCGAGGTATGAAGGACATCTTGATGGATGATGTCCGCAAACTCCGACTGGATGTGAAAGAATTCTTGTCTGATGTCCGCGTCCTGGATTGCCGACAAGCTCGCGGCCCAATCTTTGAGATTATTTGGTAGCAGAAGGTGATGATGGTCCCTTACAATCGCCCGCATGTGATGGAGGGCGTAGTAGGCATCCTTCTGACCGCCAGGCGGCTGCTTAACGCAGTAGAGCGTCGTATTGTGGGCGAACACGTGCTTGCCGTACTTACGAACTGCCCTGATGAAGGTGCCTCCAGATTTGGCGTAGCCGGGGAGAACATCATCATGAACTTTCTTGATATTTGTGTAGTCTATCTTGGAGTTATGGTTCGGGTCGAAATACGTGGCCATGGAATATTTCGGGCTTAAGAGGATGAGTGTGCAATGTGTGTCACTGCATAGAACACGGAATGTTAGAAAAAAAGAACGATCAAAATCTAAGAAATCATATGTTACGGGGCGGTTAAGGGGTGACTCACTCGGGAAAGTAAGCCACAAGGAATTTATCCTTATCTGGGTTTGCCAGAATGACGTCTTCGAGGTGTTAACTCGCGACTTGGCGGTCCCCAGCGCTGCTCAAGAGCTTGGCACGCATGTAGAAGGGGTCGACAATCACGATGTCCGAGGTCCTGTCTCTAATGATCCGCATCTCCATACTCACTGAAAACAGCCGAACGAAGGTGTAGTGCAGCGGATGAAGGTTGAACATAGAAAAGATGTCATCAAACCGCAGGACGATCGTACCCCCGATGGCGCCATCCACAAAGCCCTTGCCCTCTGGCACCTTGGCCACGAAAACCGGGTATGCCACATCATTCTCTCTGAGACGCCGCTTCTCGAAAGAAAGAACACTGTCGTGCAGACTCCGCATAGCACCGGTTGCAGCATTGAGCATATTTGTCGGTAGCATCGCCCTACCCGCCACATGCACCCTCCTCGAGATATCCTTAGGTGAAGGTGGCCCGTCCTGAGCACGGATCGTACTCGGTGCCGGCTGGCTTGCACCGGCGGCCTTTTTAGTCTGCCGTTTCCGGCCCTTCTTCTTGATCTGCTGTAATGGGACCGAGTTCTGCTCACAGACAACCTTCTTGAGCGTGTTGGGGCTGATAATATTTGGCACCTCCGCTATCTAAGGCTCGGTGAAGGCGGCAGCTGGAGGCGTCTCCTGAGAACTGAATGCCAGACGACGCCTGTTGCAATTGGGTTTCTCCGCCATACCAGCTAGATCGCGGTCGTCTTGTTTGGGTTCTTGAGAAGGAGGCCCGCAGAACTCGTCACCGTACCCATGTTCGGCAAAGTACTTATCGACGTTGGTAAATGTACCATCGCCGTTGTCATCGTCGTCCGGATCCTGTGCCAAATGCATGTCCGGATCCTGTGCCATAGGGATGTCCGGCATATCCGGTAGCGTTGCGGCGTTCTTGCCATGGCTTGGCGCCGGCACGACTGGCGGTCTTATCTGTGGGGTGGTGTCCCCCGTCCCCAAATGAATCTGGCTCTTCGGCCAAAGCAGGGGCCAGCTTACGCAGGCGCTGAGGGTCATCTCATCTTCTTCGTCGGCCCCAGCGGGTCGAATCAGAGGTAACAGCTCGCCGTAGCTTGGCAGCACCCGAACCACTTCAACCCTATTGTTTTTTATTACAGTTCGAGCACTCAAGTTATATACGACCTAACCGTATCCCCATCAGAACACACACACTAGTCCGACTGGTCAGCACGCAGCACACACATTGGGAGGTCCTGGGTTCGATTCCCAGGCTCCCCAATTTTTGTTTTTATGCATTTTTTCTTTGCACATATCTTTTTATGCATGCATCCAAATATAACATGTCACATATGCTAGATGCTCAGAATTTCATTAGAAAAATAATATGCAGTTTGTTGCCATGTTAACAACATTTAAAATGTTGTTTAATATTTATTTGTGTTTAAATATGTTCAAACTTGTTTAGATCATAACTAAATATCCATAGCTCCAAATTTGACAAACATTATATGCTTTTGGGAGTAACATATAACCAAGCACAACTAGTCTTTTTTTGGATTTTTAGTTGCATTCATTTGTGAATTGGTAAAACATTTATGATATGAAAAAATATCATCAAATTTGTTATTTTAAAATATCATCAAAAAGTGGGGGAGGGTGCAGGGTGTCGGCGGCGGCGGCGCCCATTGAATATGAAAAAATATCATCAAATTTGAAAAAATATTCATGAATTCAAAAAGTGCACATGAAATTTAAAAGTATTCATGATATCAAAAAGTGCCCGAGAAATGAAGACTACGATTTAAATACAGTCGATCTTAGCTAGCTATCTGTTCATAATCTTCTTGCCCTTCTTTTTCGCAAATGGAGTTCTTCTGTGGAACGGACGTCCTTTAGGTAGGGTGGTCCTGCTTCTTCTTGTGGTGTATGCTGCTACTTCATCGTCGTCGTCATGTTCGATCTTCGGGTCACCGTACTTGTCGAAGTCTTGCTCATTGGCTACTCCATCCATTCCGATGATCTTCCTTTTGCCTCTCCTCACGACAACACGACTGGGCTTTGACGGGTCGGTAATGAAGAAGCATTGGTCCACTTGGGAAGCCAGTACCCATGGCTCATTTTTCGCGGTGATGTTTACGCCCGCGGTCTTGGATTTGGCTTCGGGTATAACCATGGTGGTGAAATACTGGTCTTATTTTAGGACGCTCTTGGCCCATATGACACGGAACATCAGGACCTTCTCTCTAGTGTAGCTCAGCTCCCAGATCTCCTCGATCCTTCCGTAGTATCTGTCCTTGTCGTTATCGGTGTAGGATTCCATCGTTACCCCAGAGTTCTGATAACCATCGCTCTTCATGTCCTTGTCCTCGGTGTAGAATGTGTAGCCGTTGATATCGTACGCCTCATAGGTCATCAGGTTGTGCTCGGCGCCCTGTGACATGGCGAATATGAGTTGTTCTTCCGCGAAAGAATCCTCATGTAAAGGGTACGACAGAAGCTTCTGCTTGAACCAACGCCTGAAACATGAGTTGTGCTCTTTGATTATATCTCCGTTCGTCCTCTGTTGGCCTCGGTCATTGTACGTCTTCTCAATAAAGGTTTTGTGCTCTACCACCCAAGGATCGACCACGTCTATGTGTTGTAGTGCGACTAGGTTTGCTCTTTCAAAGTCGGTGAGTCGACCCTCGAAGTCGAAATGCATTTCGCGGCGACCCTCACGGTGACCCCATCCAGCGAGCCTGCCGAGGTGCCTGTTGACGGGCAGACCAACGGGGTTCTCGATGCCTAGATAATTCATGCGGTAGGAGATGCAGTCTTCGGTCAGAAAGCCCCTGGCTATACTTCCCTCTGGACGTGACATGTTGCGAACGTATCCTTTGATGACACCATTCATCCTTTTGAACAGCATCATGCTGTGCAGGAACGTCGGCCCGAGTTGGATGATATCCTCCACGATATGGACTAGCAGATGCACCATAACATCGAAGAATGTGGGTGGGAAGTACATCTCAAGCTCGCATAGTATCACCACGATCTCTTCTTGTAGCCTTCTGAGTTGCCTCACGCCTACCGACTTCCGAGAGATGACGTCGAAAAAGTTGCATAGGCCAAATAGCGTTTCACGTACGTGCACGTCCATGATCCCACGGATTGCAACTGGAAGTATCTGCGCCATCAGCACGTGACAGTCGTGAGACTTCATCCCGCCGAACTTCTGCTTCGCTGGGTCTAGGTATCTGCTTATCTTCCCCGCGTAATCGTAAGGAAGTTTTACTCCTACGAGGCAGGTGAAAAACTACTCGATCTCCTCCCGACTTAGAGTGAAGCACGCGGGAGGGTAGTCATTTCCGGTCTTCTTGGCCTTTTTTCCTTTGTGATGACTTTCTGTGTCCTGCTTCGCCTCATCATCATCATCGTCATCATCATTAGCATGAAGCTCCTGCCTGATGCCCATTGATTTCAAGTATGCCCTTGCTTTCGGCCCATCTTTGGTCCTCTCTGGCATGTTGAGCAGGGTACCAAGCAGACTCTCGCACACGTTCTTCGTGATATGCATGGCATCAAGGCTGTGAGGCACACGGTGGATCTTCTAGTACGGCAAGTCCCAGAAAACAGACCTTGTTTTCCATACCTTCAGCAGCGGCTCTGGTGCCTTTCTCTTCTTTCCCGGCTCTGGCGCCTTTTGCTTCTTTCCCGGCAGTGGGCAATCTTTCCAATTTTTCAACAGCCCGTCTATTTCCTCGCCACTCCTCGTACGCGGGCGTCTTTGGAGTTCGGTTTCACCATCGAACAGATCCTTGTGTTTCCTCCACGGGTCATTGTCGCGAAGCCACCTTCGATGTCCCATGAACACGGTTTTCGAAGACCCAGGATCTCTATCTAGCTGGCGATACGTTGTGTCGTCCATGCACCTGACGCATCCAGAAAATCCGTGGACCACCTGCCCCGCGAGATATCTATAACCGGGATAGTCGTGCACCGTCGTGAGCAGTGCGGCTCTCATAGGGAAATATTCTTTCTCTATGGCATCCCACGTATTGGCTGGTGTTTTCCACAGCGTGTCTAGCTCCTCTTTCAGCAGCCCCAGATACAGATTGATGTCGTTCCCTGGTTGTTTCGGCCCTTCAATTAGCATACTCATGTGAATGTACTTCCTCTTCATGCACAACCAGGGGGGAAGGTTGTACATCCACACAAACACAGGCCAGGTGCTATGTGTGCTTCTCTGGCTGCCAAACGGATTGACTCCATCAGTGCTCGCGCCCAGCATGATGTTCCTTGGATCCTTCCCAAATTCTGGGTGTTCGAAGTTCAACGCTTGCCACTGGCTCCCATCCTTAGGGTGACTCAACATCTTTTCTTTTTTATTTATCTACGGATCATTTGCGTCATCTTCTCGCTTCTTCTCCTCCCTATCCGCGTGCCAACGTAGGAGCTTTGCTACCTTAGGGTCCGCAAAATACCGCTGCAGACGAGGAGTGATCGGAAAGTACCACACCACTTTTCGAGGAGCTTTCTTCCTCTTCTTGTATCGAGTGATGCCGCACACCGGACATATGGTAGACTCCGCATGCTCGCCCCGATAAATGATGCAATTGTTCATGCACACATGGTATTTCACGTGCGGTAAATCCAGAGGACGCACGACTTTCTTCGCCTCCTTGAAACTGGTCGGGCACTTGTTCCCCTTGGGAAGACGTTCGTGCCAGAATGACATGTTCTCGTCGAAGCATGCGTCAGTCATTTTGTGTTTTACCTTCATCTCCAAAGCCATGAGCGTTACTTTCAGGCGGGTATCCTCGGGTCTGCATCCTTCATACAATGGAGTGACCGCGTCTATCTCTAGTTGATCCAGCTTGGCTTTCTCTCGGGCGGCAGCTCTTGCGTTATCCGTCTGCTTGAGAAGCAGCTCTTGAATATGAGGGTCCTGCACCCAGCCCATCGATGGTCCATCGTCGTCTGCTCCTCCGGCATCTAGATCTTCATGATCATGCCCTTCGTCTGCTCCGACATCTTCCTCATCATCATGTCCGGCATCTTCTACATGATGACTGTGTACAGCATCACTGTCGTGATCATGTCCTGGAGATTCTTCGTCTTCTCGCCCGCCCGAGCCGCGGTGGTTGTCTTGCTGCCCTTCCTCATTTCTTGCCCGGCCCCCATGGACGACTTCATAGTCATCTTCATCACCTTGCCACCGATAGCCATCCATGAAACCACGCAAGAGCAGGTGGTTCCGCACCTGCCCGGAATCCGGGTCCGCAATAAGGCTCTTCAGCTTGCATCTTCGACATGGACATCTTATCTCTGTCTCGTTCTTTTGAAGCATCTCGGCCTTCGCAGAGCTCAAAAACCTATTCACAATGCCTTCGGTCATCGTGCGGACCATGGTCGCCTGCGGGGTAGAGCAAAACGATATTTTAGAACCAAGAAAATTTTTGGCATGACTTTCCCTAAAAATAGGACCAAAAAGAATGCATAGTGCCAAAATTCTCGCCGAAACGGAAATGAATCAACATTCCAGCAAAATATTGGCAACTATCGCATTTCAAATACCGGCACCTGCAAACACAAACATATATGCAACACCACAAACATACATAGATCTATCTAGGCCACAAAAGGTGCATGTGCACGTTGTTGGAGCGAGCTAGGGAGAAAAAAAGTAGATCTACAACATGAAGATAGCTTTCCCCTTACTTACCTATCAAAAAAGGTAATTTCAACACTTAATTTTGATGAATCTATGGTGCAAATGAGGTGAGGAGGAGGAGGCAGCCGACAAGCTTAGAGAAGGAGGTGGGGGGAATGAAGTGGGGAAAGTGAGTGTGTAGGTGTGGCTGTCCAAAAATATCTAGCTGGTCCCAGGTTACTAATGGCGCACCACAGAGACATGCGCCATTAGTAACCCAACATACTAATGGCGCACCACACAGACAAGCGCCATTAGTAGTTTTGCAAAAAAGTAAAAAATAATAATTTTTATACTAATGGCGCACCATGGCACAGTGCGCCATTACTAGTTTAAACTAGTAATGGCGCACTATGCAACGGTGCGCCATTAGTAGTTTTGCAAAAAAGTAAAAATAATACAGTAGTGGCGCACTCTATGGCTGGTGCGCCATTAGTAGTTCTAACTACTAATGGCGCACTCTGCCCAGATGCGCCATTAGTATGTCTGAAAAAATGAAAAAAACATTTTGTTACTAGTGGCGCACCGTGTGCCTGGTGCGCCATTAGTGTCTTCCACACTAATGGCGCACCAACAGATGGTGCGCCATTAGTATATAGTAATGGCGCACCACATGTCTGGTGCGCCATTAGTGTCAATTCCATCTATAGCCCTTTTCCTAGTAGTGCCAGGTTCATGCATAGATGTTATATAAACGAGTAGAACACAAAGAGTTGTGGGCAATAATATTCGTACTGCTTACCAGCATGTCATACTTTGATTTGGCAGTATTGTTGGATGAGGCGGCCCAGACCGACATTACATGACCGTGTTCATGAGACTGGTTCTACCAACGTGCTTCGCACACAGGTGGCTAGTGGGTGTCTGATTCTCCAACTTTAGTTGAATAGAATGTGACTACGCCCGATCCTTGTTGAAGGTTGAAACAACACACTTGACGAAAAATCGTCGTGGTTTTTGATGCGTAGGTAAGAACGGTTCTTGCTAGAAGCCCATAGCAGCCACGTAGAACTTGCAACAACAAAGTAGAGGACGTCTAACTTGTTTTTGCATGGATTGCTGTGATGTGATATGGTCAAGACGTGATGATATATAAATTGTTGCATGAGATGATCATGTTTTGTAACAGTTATCGGCAACTGGCAGGAGCCATATGGTTGTCACTTTATTGTATGAAATGCAATCGCCATGTAATTGCTTTACTTTATCACTAAGCGTTAGCGATAGTCATAGAAGCAATAGTTGGCGAGACGACAACGATGCTTCGATGGAGATCAAGGTGTCAAGATGGTGACGATGGTGATCTTGATGGTTCTTTGGAGATGGAGATCAAAGGCACAAGATGATGATGGCCATATCATATCACTTATTTGATTGCATGTGATGTTTATCCTTTATGCATATTATTTTGCTTAGTACGGCGGTAGCATTATAAGATGATCTCTCACTAAATTTCGAGGTACAAGTGTTCTCCCTGAGTATGCACCGTTGCTACAGTTCGTCATGCCGAGACACCACGTGATGATCGGGTGTCATAAGCTCTACGTTCACATACAATGGTTGCAAGCCAGTTTTGCACACGCGGAAGACTCGGGTTAAACTTGATGAGCATAGCATATGCAGATATGGCCTCAGAACACTGAGACCGAAAGGTCGAACGTGAATCATATAGTAGATATGATCAACATAGTGATATTCACCATTGCAAACTTCTCCATCTCACGTGATGATCGGACATGGTTTAGTTGATATGGATCATGTGATCACTTAGATGATTAGAGGGATGTCTATCTAAGTGCGAGTTCTTAAGTAATATGATTAATTGAACTTTAATTTATCATGAACTTAGTACCTGGTAGTATTTTGCATATCTATGTTGTTGTAGATCAATAGCTCGCATAGCTCCCCTATTTTATTTTTGATATGTTCCTAGAGAAAAATAAGTTGAAAGATGTTAGTAGCAATGATGCGGACTAGCTTTGTGATCTGAGGATTATCCTCATTGTTGCACAGAAGTATTATGTCCTTGATGCACCTCTAGGTGACAGACCTATTGCACGAGCAGATGCAGACGTTATGAACGTTTGGCAAGCTCGGTATGATGACTACTTGATAGTTTAGTGCACCATGCTTTACGGCTTAGAACCGGGACTTCAAAAATGTTTTGAACGACACAGAGCATATAAGATGTTCCAAGAGCTGAAATTTGTATTTCAGACTCATGCCCGAGTCGAGAGGTATGAGACCTCTGACAAGTATTTTGCCTACAAGATGGACGAGAATAGCTCAACCAGTGAGCATGTGCTCAGAATGTCTGAGTACTACAATCGCTTGAATCAAGTGGGAGTTAATCTTCCAGATAAGATACTGATTGACAAAGTTCTCTAGTCACTATCACCAAGTTACACTACAAAAAAAATACACTTCCATGATGATACGTGTTTTTCACAGTAGGTCGCGTTTTTTGTCATGCATGTACATCCATGACAAATTTATGATAGAATCAAGATAGTCATACCTGTGCTATCGTAGAAGTGTTCCATGACATCACCAAAATTATTATCATGGAAGTGTCCAATTCCATGACGATAAATCGTGTGTGCATATGTAGACAACAGATAAATGCACACTACATATGTTAATTTTGGTCATGGAAGTGGACACTTCCGTGAATAGGCTAACCACTACACAACCCTCCCATTATGTTCAATGAGAGGAAAATAACCTTTTATACATTCCTGCATTCGTGTGACAAGTATGCCGTGTTTTCATAAAGCACAAGCAGACAGCAGATTACATACATTGGGCATCAAAGATCGCCACAAGTGCAAATAAACACGCCGACAAAATAATATACAAAACCGACAGCACTTCAATAGAGTTCAAGAAAGGTTAGCCCTGCTTGGGAGCTGCAGCACAAGCAGCTGAGCAAGATGATGAGACTGCGCTTGTTCAACACTTATATCTTCCTCACTCTGAAAGATAAACAAGCAGACAGATGACAGGTTTTGCACATAAAAGTATCAGTGTTGATTCATCACATTTCTTACTAACGAATAAAGTGACACAATTTAAATTTGCATTAACACAATATGGTATTGTTCAGGTCAAGAGATGGCAGGAAATGACATTGTGAAGGAGTTGGCAGCTTCACGACACCACTGGATTACAGATCAAGAACTCATAAGTATCAATGGTTAGTGTGCTGTCAATTTATACCATTTCAGATTGGCAAATAAAGAGACGGTTTAAATAATAGTAGAATGATATGACATTGTTCATAGTTAAGACATTGCAGAATATGACATTGTGTTGTAGTGGGTCGGTTCACCACACCACTGGATTACGGATGAAGAACAGAAGCATACATGCAGTGCAAAAGAAGATCACTTGCTCTGTATAGTTTAATTTACATGGTATGGAGAAGGAACTTGGTTGTACAACTGAAAACTTAAATTGAGAAAGGACAAACTTTTGTTTATGAACTACATATAATAAACTTTAAACAAGCAATTTGATGCAAACACCAAAAATAAACAGCTGTTGCAGTCATGCCTAACCAAATATATAAAAAAAATTGAAGGCTTGAGATGGACAAACTTACATTATTGGTGAAGACAGGCTCTATAAAGGCCTTATCCATGCTGATGGGGGGAAATTCAAGAAGTTTACCACAAAATCTTCTTCAAAAGCATTGCCTTTATTCTACATTTTGTTAAGAGTAAATATAGATGTGATAATATATGAAAAAATGGAGAATATTTAAGATAAGATGAAGAGTGATGCTACATAACCAAGTAGCTATAAATGTAAGTGCAGCGATACAGGCAAAAGGTACAACCAAGAGCAATGCACAGCTAAACTTATTTAGTACCAACCTTATGGTAAGAGTAAATATAGATATGATGTGTAGAAAATGGAGGGCAAAGGAAAATAAGCTGCAGAGTGATGGTACATGAACAACTACCTGTCATTATAAGTACACTGATAAAGGACACCATGTACTTACAAGAACAATGCAGAGCTAAAAAAACATTGGCATTGGATATATTCTACACTAATGTAACCATTCATATAGATTAGATAATTTGGAGCGAGCAATTGATAAGCAAGCTATCATGCATACTGCTATCAGATAATGAACCAGGTATGTATGCAAGTACAGTGATACAGGACAATAGGTACTAACAAGAGCAAAGCAGCGGGCAGCATATTTGCGATATCCTGTCGTTCTTGTCAAACTGGAATTCTTCTTCGAGCAGATTTCCTGCAAAAAAGATCTGTAAGGCACATGCGGAAAAGTAGAAGTTCAAATTGTCATGTGATTTCATAGACAGTAACTCATCCTGGGAACGAGACCAGTGCATAACAAGGTTTTTCCATTCAATGTCTTCTAAATTTAGCACATGAGACTTCACCAGAAATTCGTTTATAGACTTGCCATCAAAGTGTGATTTCCTCAGGTAACACCAATACTGTTGCAATGCTTCCTTGAAAAGCACAAGCAAGCTTTGCTCGTCATGACTATCTAGATTGACCCTCGCCTAGTTACAACAATGTAATGTAAATCATTGATGTGTTCAATCAGCAGAAAACAGGAAAATAATAACCATGAATAATAGCACTTACACGTAAGTTGGACAGGAAGATGTGAAAATGGTGTTTGTCTTCACAATAATTTTCCCATCATGGGAATATATGCACGTAGTCCCTAACAACATTGAAAGCATTGTCTTTTAAACTGGGAATAAATGGAATGGGGTTCCAATTTGTAGGAATTGGTCGTCTCTACAGTTGGGATAGGTCTTCAGCCGGTGGACTTGTTGTACTTTTTGCTAGAGTGGGATTTTTCTGTGGTACAGCTGGTGCTATGGCAAATGAAATCGGTATACCTTTTGCTGGAGTGCAGGTCCTGTGTGGGGGGGCTAGTAGTGTGGCCAGTGAAGTATGGGTACAATCTGCTGGAGTCGGTCCTACGTTTTGTGTCACTGGTTGTACATCCAATATAAGTGGGGTGTTGTCTGATTTCTCCGGCACCACCATATTTTTCAAGGACTTTGCTGGTGCTCCTTCAGGTTCGGCAATCACCCTCTTCCTTTTTGATGTCTGATGCACAAGAACAACATTTGAGTGGAAAAACATGGTATGATGATAGATGGAATATGTATTGATAATGGATGGGCATGGCATCTCGACATATATGATGAGTAAACTAAGCAGACGACGGTGCAACAAAGTAGAAGAAATGCAAGACAACATATGCAAGATACGCGCAATCAATAAAACCTTGCTAAATTAGAACAGGCACCTTGATGGGTGAACAGGACAGGCCATCTGCCTTTGACTCCTCGAGGTTAGAATAGTCATTAGGATGATATTCTGAACAAGAATCAGTAGGTGGGGAGCGTACAAGTTTCATTGCTTCCAGAATGGCACTCAATGCCTTGCTGCCAATTTTGTAAGTCATTGCAGTGTTCCACAATATTCTTCGATTCTGATATTCACTGTAATTGCGTATAATATCTGAGGACCATGAAAACATAAATAGTTGTGAGATTATCTTTGTAATGCAGATGATATTCTAATATAGGGGCGCCCCTATAATCACTTGTGTGCTATCACTGGATTCTGATAAGAGAGATCATGTGTGCTGTAATATGGTGCCTGCATTAATATAATCTGGCACAAGTACACACAAAAATAGGCTCCAGAAGTAAGGATAGTTGGCAGATGATAGGTTCATAATATACTGTATAGAGAGTTTATTGCCAAACCATGATAACAAGAGCACACAGCAACTAGGCAGATCATAGTGTACATAACAGGGGTACACCATAACCAGGATATATAAATCGGGAAAGTGGAACTGGTTGGAAATTATGGTGTTGTATTGCCACTAGTAATTGAAAGCCTATCAATCACGTACAGGCCAGCTCTATCAGCTGTTGACTGCAGATGTCCCTGCTCCCCTTCCTGACAAGGAACATACTGTGCTTCCCATACAGAACACCGCACGGGCCGTCGGCCGAACCACCGGCCCCACCGCCTGTGTTCCTCAGCCACCCCCACCCCCGCCCCCATCCGCGTCGAGTTTTCTTCGTTCGACGAGGCCCCACCATCGCCCCCACAACCACCGTCCCCACCCGAGCCCCTTCAATCGCACCGGCGAACTCCGGCGAGCTCTGAAAAATCGACTGACCCAATTTTGAAATTTAGTCTACTATGATTTAACTAGTGTGGAATATAAAAGGGGAAAACCATAAGCATTGTGAGTATGGTGTTGAGCGTGCCATGCCGGATCTGAAGGTGCAAACCAGACAAAGGCAACTTCGCAACCAAGACAAGAAATTAGAGTAATGCAGTGGCGATCTATTTTCTTGCTGAGATAAATAAGTTGAGCAGATACGAAAGAGTACCGCCTCTGGTGCGGCGTCGTGTATGCATCTACTGAGAATTTGACGGTGCTGCGGTAGCGATGGCTGTCAGCGGCATGGAAGCAAATCTAGGAGGGTAGATGGTGGCGGTGGGGCGCGGTGGACGAGACAGACGTAGGAGCGGCACCGGCAAGGTGGACGACGACGGGGATGAAGCGAGAGGACGTGATGCAAGGATCCTGGTCCGAAGCCGTGGATGAGAGAGGTTGATCTCTTGTAATGGACGGCGGCATCGGGGTATCAGCTCCGGCATGGTGGAGGAGGACGGCGGTGGATGGGGTGGCGGATGGCGGCGGACGGAGGAGGGTGGGGTGGAGAGGGTGTTTTGGCACCCACGGAGTACGAATGGGGAAAAGGGAGGTAGAGAGGAAGGGGGGAACCATGTATTCAGGGCGCGCTTGTCTCAAATGCGAGGAAATTTACAAACTTAGCCCCCGTTTCATATTTCTACTACATCACAGCAACACTAGCCGGTTGGGGATAGGACGGTAATCTTGCATACACTGAATATTTGCCGACGGGAGTTAGTTTTTGGCGCCCACCATGTATGAATATGAATCAGGGAGGGAGTCGATTTCGTCCGAGGACACACTGTGTTTTGGCGCCCATCGTGTATGAATTCGGGTGAGAGGCGGTTACGTCACGTTTGGGTGAAATTACAAACCTACCCCTATCGAAACCTATAGAAATCCAACATATAGGCTTTGCGTGGCAGGGATAGGTAGTAGTGATTTCCATCTCGCAGATATTGGTTTCGGGCGGTTACTGCGACTTTCCCCGCTTCGTTCAAATTTTGCAGAGTGCACGTTTACCATGCCAACTCAATTCGAATCCCGTTTGTATTCTATTTATTTTTTCGGGCGGGATCCATTTTCAATTGGAATTACATTCTATATACATCATTTTTATATATACTTTCAAAAGCACAACACCATTTATACATAAATATGGTTTACAAATGGCATGATCTCAGATTCATAAGGTTGTATCCATCAATTTGGATTTTCAAATATTTGAAACCACTTTATGTTGAAATCCAATGTATGCATTCCTCGCTAACTGTCTCCAATTAATGTGTGTTTCATGCGGGTTTTTTTTACTTCTCAAACATGTATAATGTGTTTCACACACGCAACATATAGTGTAATCCCGTTTAGACATTAATTGCAGATAAACCATGCATTGTTTGTAATTGAAGAATCTATGGATCACCAATATTGATAAACTATATAACATTACACGTGTGCCCAAACTCAAATGAATATGCATGTTTGATACACCAATTTGCATTATGATATTATCGATGTCGTGATCTCCAGTTTAAATATTTGAATCCCCTTTAATCCAGATATTCGTCTCATTTAGCTATCACTCATGCTTATATAGGACTATCTCTCTGGACCTATATGCGTTCATCGTCTCTTAGGTATCTCTCGTGCTACCTGTATGTCGACAATGATCTTTTATCTTCGTAACACACTGACGGTACTCTCTCCCTCGACCTTCATCACTCTATCTCTCTCTAAGTATATCTCGCTCCCTGCTATGTGTCTCTAACTATGATTCTCCATGTGGAATCTCTTTCTCTCACACAAACACAAAACTTTGTCTCCCGGGGTCTCATTTCTCTCTATTATTCCCATGTGTGCCACTCGCACACCCCTCATATAGAGATGTCTTTCGCTCCTTAGATATGAGAACCTACGACTCTTCCTCTTCAATATCTCTTTCTCACACACAAACACAAACTCTGTCTCCCAGGGTCTCATATTTCTCCATTGTTCTCTTGTATGTCGCTCACACACACCATCATTCCCTAGAGATATCTTGCGTTCCCTCGTATGTCTCTCTAGCTATCACTCTCGTTGTGAAATATCTTTCTCTCTCGCAGACACAAAACTCCATCTCTCTGGATCTCATTTCTCTCTGATATCTGTTTGTATGTGACTCACACACACCCTCTCTCTATCTCTCTCACACCCACACACATAACCCAGCCTTCTGATCCACTCGACTCCTATCTCTAACGCACACTAGCTAGCAACTTTATCTTTCTATTTATCTGTTTCTCCATCAACCTTCTTTCTCGCCCTCACTCTTGATTCCTATCACGCACACTACATATGTTTCTCTCTACATGCAGTCAAGTGCCCTCTCACACACATATATAACTTCACCCTTTGAACCACCCGACGGTCATCTCCAACACCCAAACTTGCGGATGTCCCTCTAGCTAGCATCTCCATCTCTGTATCTATTTGTAGTTTCTCTATCAACATTTCTTTCTCGCATGGAGTCTTGCTTCCTATCACCCACACTATATATGTCTCTCCATACATATGCATTTATAGGTTGGTCTCTTTTGCACAATCGTTGTGCCTCACTCCCTCTGCTCGCCATAGATGCATGCTCCAGCCCACGCCACTATCTCTTAAAGACAAAAGCACATGCTCAATTGTCGGGACTTCTTCCATGCATTCTCACATGCATGCATATTGTCATACCGATCCATCTCCCCCATGTCGTTGATCTTATGAATTATGTCTTCTTTCTTTTATCTCGATCATGCACGCGCACACACACACATCCCACGTATACATGTATACCTCTCACACATGCACGTTCAAGGTCTCTATGTCTCCATACGTAGTTAATTACCCTCAATCCTAACGCCACATCGAATCGTTCTCCTCTTTTGTGCACATAACTTCTGCCTGGATGGGTAAAACACACACTCACACTTAACAATCTCCTTCTAGCTACGCCCCCCCCCCCGCCGCCTCTCACTCTTCCCCTATATCCCCGAAACCAATAAGACCATCCCTTAGTTTAATTCCCGCCTACTTGCACCATCGATATATAGTAGTCTTCCTCGGTGTCTCTCGAACAAACACGTTCTCTCGAAGTCGACTCCTCTCATGCGCACACACCTTCTCTTCCCTCTCTACGGGCATTTTCTCTCTCGCACCCCATCGTCGGTGGCCTCTGCCATACACATCACCTCTCTATGATGAAAGCCATGCACACCGCAGAGGACCCCGCGACACACACACACACGCACGCACCCCCCAACACACACACTAAGACTCCATCTCTCTCTCTCACACACACACAAACACACACACACACATGCAAGCACGCACGCCCCCACCCCACACACACACACTAAGACTCCATCTCTCTTCCTCTCTCTCTCTCTCACACACACAAACTAAGACTCCATCTCTCTCTCTCACACACACACACCACACACACACTAAGACTCCATCTCACACACAATGCTCTGGTCGGAGCATTTGTTCCTACCACCCTTCATCCAACCTTACTCGTATGATAAACAATCACCTTTATTTACTTGCATAACATGGACAAATTCCACTTCACTTTAGGCTGGTCATAGTGGGGAGTAACTTAGACTAGTAACATGCATATGTTACTAGGTTATGTTACTACCTCTATAGTAGGTAGTAACATATATGTAGTGTCATGCATCACTTCATTTATTACTTCATAGACTCATTTAGCATTGGGAACCACTAGGTGATGGTATCATATTATGTTACTCTATTTGTCTCTCTCCTCATTAACTACTTGACACATCATCATGTTTGCTTATGTGGCATCTATGTTACTACTTATGTTACTCCCACTATGACCAGCCTTAGTAGTCAGCAAACTTATCATCTGTACCCTTATAAAAAACGAGTTGGTGGTGATGGTGTGCCTGCCATCTTGTAATACAGACTGTATGATCTATATTTGAGGATAGAAAGCAAACTATGATAATTTTACAAAAGATACCCGCACCTCTCTCCACATCATTATCTCCCGCAACCTCATTGCTCAGCAATTAAAAAAGGAATAAGTCTCTGGAACAATCTAGCATGCATGGTGGCCGCTGTCGCCTGCCGGTGCCGTCCATCCCCATGCCTCCGCCCATTCCGACCACCAGTCACCACCACGCTCCACTCCTCCTCGCCTTATCTCTCATTTTTCATTTTTTCGATGACATTCTCGAGATACCAGTTTTCCGATAAAATTCTTGAGATATCATTAGTTTTTACACATGGGATTACTCCTGCATGGGTCAATCACAATAGGTGTACTATAAAAAATGCATATTGATGTTCCGTGCAATGCACGAGAATCTTGCTTGTAATTATATAACGCAAATCATGAGCAGGAAGTGATATTTTTTGACACTACCACGTTAACATGGCCACGTAAATCACTAGCTAAAGTAAATACCATTATACTTATATCCCGATGCAAAAGGTTGAGTACATGTCCGAAGAGTAGAGTCGCACACACGCACTCTGTCTCTCAGAATCTCTCTCACACACACACACACCAGTTACGTGACGCCCACTTAAGTAGACACGTATGTCACAATTTGTGCACCCGCGGGTACACGTGATGCTGCGCATTTATTTAAGCCGAAAGGCGAACCCAAACATTAGCTGCATTCATTCCCCTCCCGCCGCCTCTTCTCTGGTCACCGTCGCCCGGTAGCCATGGGCCGGCTGAAGGTAACAACATACGCCATACTCCCGCCTGAGCGGCACTTTAATATGGAAATTTTAGTGGTCATGCATGCATCTTTTTGTTCTAGCACTCCTATATAAGGGTTGACCGGTCGCTTCCCGCGGACGTGCGCGGGCGATGGAAGAGGAAGGAGAAGGAGAAGGGAAGCGGGCTGTGGAGTAACGTTTTTTACCACAATTTCTTAGGAAACTGAGTGCATATTGCAAACTACCAGTACTACACCTAAAACGGTTCAAAACCTATACTACCTTGCAGTGCGCGCTTCCCGCGTGAAACAGTCAGCGTCGCCCTGGAGCGTCAGTGCCGCATTAATGCCCGGCCAGAGCGGAGGCGACATCTCACTGGCACCGGCTTTGAAGTGGCGCGATGGCCGAGGGAGCGCCGCTTCCCGGTACACGCGACTGCTCCGCGTCGAGACTGGCCATAGGCCCTGTTTGGATCCATGGGTTAGAGTTAGTTTGAGCTAGTTGGGTCTCAAATAGCCCTAAACTATCCAAGCATGAGGGTTTAAATTGGAGCAAGTTGCACCGAACCCAACAAAAAAAAACTATCCCACCCAAGAGGTGCTAACTGGAGATAGTTCTCATTGGGACCACTGAAAAATCACTTTTCTCTCTCCATGAAGTGCATTTATTGTCAATGTAACCCTGTCACCCAAACACCTCTTTGGCTACAGTTAGTTCAGGGTTAGTCATGAGTTAGTCTAACCTCTAGCTAAGTTAGAGTATCAAATAGGAGCAGTATAGGACATGAAAGTTGCTCAAAGCATACAGGCAAATTCGTACGTGAAAGGATTTTTTCTTTTTGAAAACGGAACATGAAAGGAATTTTTTTAGAATGCTCTTCGCATGTCGCTAACATGTGATAGTTAACCGACCTCAATAGACGGCAGAAACGCCAGCCCACCGCACTTTGATAGAGACGAGGAGGGAGAAGCGATACATGCTGCTGGATTACTAGATATAGGTGCCGCACGGAAGCCAAGAAATATGGTGATAGTGTGGGTTAGCCATGTACTAGTATGATACTACACTGGGCTGCCGTGTTTCGTACTCTTCCAGTCCACTATGGGGATGATTGGTTAATTTTATATCGCTGAATAATATTAAATATTATGAGTGCAGACGCTCCACCAAAAGGTTCCTTGCTCCTTCTCGATCGTCCGGAATCTATGTTCTTCCACTCTATTTTTTTACGTGAGCTTTGTTCATCCTTTTGCCAACACGCGAGACATCTAGCATCAAGGTGCACGTGTTATGCAAGGATCGTTCCATCTATATGAAGAACACGTGGGACTGGAACTACGAGACAAACATTTACCCAGGAGTGGATGTACGAACCTGAGTAATGTAGCTCAGTAAGTGAAGTAGAAAGGCACAAATGGTATGAACATGCGTGTCATATAGGGTGTGTTTGGTTGCGTTCTCGCCTCAGCATAGTTGTTCCCTCTTTATGCATGCTCAACTCAACACCCGTCTTCATGCATGCTCTCTTCATGCATGCTTCTAGTGTATTTGTGCTAAACTAGTGTGGACTCATGCACCCTCCATACACTCTACCAAACACCCAAAAGTTGGTCGAGAAGGGAACTCTTGGGCGGCATTTGTCTCTTACTACGTACTACCACTAAATGTTGTACGTGCAATGCACGGTAATGTTATGGAGTACGTGCCTAAGTACTCTACTACTATTATATTAGTTGGAGGCACATATTAACTTTTATATTTGTTTACGTGTATGCCCCGAGACCTTCCAACTAGACGTGTCTTTGTCTCCAGGTCGCACTTTGTATCGTTCATACCACTAAGTACTACTACATGTGGTCTCCGACCCAGAAGTGGAAGAAGTGGAGACGCTCTACCACGCTATTTTTTTTACGCTGGGCTCTACCATGCTGTTCATGTCCCACTCCTTTCGCTGACGTGTGGGACATCCAGCACATGCCGTGTTTGGCACCCTCGATATCGGCAGTGATACCTTTTTTTGCAAACCAATCAGCGGTGATACTATACCACGTGGTTTCCTTGCTCCTCGATATCGGAAAGAATACTTCCGTTCGCCAACATGTGGGACGTCGACCATCCTGGTCCACTTGCCATGCACGCAGAACTCCAAGGGAGTCACCCAGGTTGTCGCGCCGCAGTAACAATGACTAATGAGCCGTCAAATCACAGGTCCACTTCCCACTTTGAAGTTGCTTGGACGAAGGAACCATAATGACTTCGTTGAATTCCGCTTCTTGAAGAAAACTACTGTACCAGCAGTACTGCTAGCTACAGTAGTTACTCCAATAGAGGCCTCCTTTCGTTCATAGGATAGGAATATGAAAATCATAGGAAGTGAGATGACATGAATCTCAATTCCTATAGAGAAAGAGATGTCATTTGATGCTTAGGATAGGGATTTTTCCATTTAGTCTAGGCTAATGTACTGGTAATTTGCTCTAAAAACTACAGTAGTAACTAGTAGTACTGGTACATGTTCGTACTCCGACACACACACACACACACTAACTACTAGTACTACTACTTCTCACATGCTGGCCAGACACCGTCGTTCTCCTTCCCAGCTTTGTCGGCGACACCCCACCGTGCTTGGATCTCCACCGATCTCTCCGCAGCAACGCGTGCGTCCTTTTCTTTCTTGCGGCGGTGGGCCTATTTTTTCTTGAGTGCTTTCTGACTTTTCCGCTCCCTCTGTGCGACTTTGGCCGCCTCTTGCTCTACCGCCCATTCGGCCTTGGCATCTTCAAATTCCTCCCACGTAGTTGTGAGGTCGCGAGCAGCGATGAACTTGGCACGGCGGGATGTCATCGCTTCCCTACCATTTTGTGTGCGGTCGTGGGCGGCGAGGAACTCGGCACAGCGGGATGCCATCGCTGCCTTACCGGTTAGTATGCGGCACGGTGGCATGAACGACGCTTGGTGAGAGCTCTGGGGTGGAGTGGCCGGAAAACCGTATAGTGCATTGGTTTGTCAAGACCTCAAGGACAGAAGACGAAGAAAATTTGGATTCCCCTTCAATCCTGGTCATTTATTACCGAGTAAAATGCATTGGGGGTCATCTAACTTGTCTTGATAGCTCACTTTGATCATTGTATACGAGATATGGTGATTATACGGTCACTGGCTCAGCGTATAGCTCCGTATTTGTCTGGTTGACCAGTCAAACAGTCCGCATGTGCCTCATCAGCTCATATTCTTTATCTATCTACGCGGGCCTACCTATAAATGGAGAAAGAAATACTGTAAAAACCAAAATTATGCTAGAGTCCGGACCGCTTTCGGAGCCCGCTCTCACCGCCCTGGCCCCTCAAGACGCCAGCTGCCCGCCGCATGCATGCATAGCAAGTAGTACTCATTATGTGGAGGAGAGAGAGGCATTGACAAAGTCAAGGAGTGGGCTCTACAAGAGCCCGTCTCTACACGTGCTCCTAGGTATAAAAAATAATTCTAAAAAAAGGCATAAAAAACAATTGTGTCTTAAAAAAAGAAAGGTAAAAAACATTTGAGAGGAAATAGATAGAGAGAAAGTGAGAAAAAGCTGTAACCTGGGCATTACATGAGGAAGGAGGGAGTGGTGCACATGCCAAGTTCACTGGGCTGCCATGTTTCACACTCCTCTGTCGTAATAGTGGATACAATAGCTTTCATCAAAAATAAACAATGAATACTCGTTGCTCGTCCTCTATATCCGAAAGAATACTTTCATTCACCGACATGTGGGATGTCGACCATCCTGGTCCACCTGCCATGCACAAAATTATCCTGGTCTACCTCGGTCGTATCGCAGGCCCAACCTTTCCCACTGTAAGTTGTTCGAACGAAGGAACCATCATGACTTCGTTGAATTCTGCTTCTTCAAGAAAACTTACTGTACCCGCAATACTGCTACCACACGCGAAGACTGGACAGCACTGTACCACGTCATATCACTGAAACCCACTAGGCCAAACTAGCCCGCCTAGGTCATATATTTTGGAACAGAGGGAGTACGTCTCTGCGCTGCTATGATTTTGTATTGCACGTCATATCACTGAAACCCACTAGGCCAAACTAGCCCGCCTAGGTCATCGATTGCTAAGCCTACAATTTTAGGAGCTAGGGATATTGGTCGATCGACGAGGGATAGGTATAAGCGTATCACGAGCTCATCAGCCCCAATGTTTCTCTTTGGTGAGTGTTTTGCAAGTACTATAGCTCGCACAGTAGCTAGCCTACTAACAACAAGAATCATCAAACAAGCCCTGCTGATATGATAAACAGTTCAAACTTACATCTAATCATGCCATATATTACATCAAAAGCTGGTGAGGAAACATTTGTTTCCATAACTTAGAGAGGGTTCGCATGATTCACTATCAAACAAAAGTAGCAAGATCCGCCCACATAAGACAGTGCACTAGCCCTAAGATGGTTTGATAACACGCATCGTTCTGGTAATTAAACACAGGGCAATGCAAACTACCCTGAAGGATTACCGCGACCAACTATTTCTTATCATCGATCTCTCGGGCAATGACCACAGCACAGACAGAGGCATGGGAATCGATTTCTGGGGAGATGTCTGCAGGACTGATAGCGACATCGGAATCGATCTCTGGGGCGATGTCCACAGGATGGACAGCGGCATCGGAATCGATCTCCGGGGCGATGCCAACAGGACGAGCCACAACATCGGAATCATCAAGGACGTCCATCGGCACCTGCACAACCCTAACATATTAGCAAGCACATTACAAATAATCAAAAACCACAACTATGGTAACAAGCCATTATTTTTTACCTTGTGCAGCTCACCGGGGGATCTCATCCCTCCAGGGGCCATCTCCTCGTCCTCGATGGGGGCCATCACCTTGCCAGGGGAATACTGCTTCTCAACGGTGACTATCTCCTCAAACTCGGTCTTGAGCCTCACATAGGTGGCAATCAGAGTTCCTGGGGTAGGCATGGTGGGGCCCTTCCTGTTCTTCCAACTTCCTTTGAGGAGTTCATCCGCCAACGTCCTCAACTCTTTGGCCAATGCTTGTTTCTTGGAGTTCTTCGTCTCCATGGGTTGGCCCGCCAACATGGTCAACTCGTTGGTCGGTGCTCGCTTCCTGGAGATCGCTGTCTCCAGTGGGTTGTCCGCCGGCAACTCTTTGCCTAGTGCTCCAGGATCCATCAATGAACTGACAAACAAAAAGCAATCAAAAGGAAACCACAATCACAATGAAAACGGGAAAAGAATAGGATGTGAGAATCGGTCGGTGCTTCACAAAAAGAAGATTCTTGGAATGAAAATATAGCAGCATAACTGATTCGCCCACCTTTCCTTCGTCGGTACAGAAGAAAAATGGCAGAAGTGAGTAGCCTGGAGTGAGGTTTTCTTCAAGAAAGGGAAGAAAGGGCTTGAACGAGCGTTCCAGTGAAATGATGGTTGCTTCGTCCAGTCCAACTTGGAGGCCACCTTACCACTGCTGGTAAAGGTGTGGGTTTTGTGATATGACGGGTCATGACGGCCACACCGGGGTTACAGGTGAGTCTCGACTGTAGCACCTCGCTGTGATTTGGTGGATGGCACGCGGGCCCGGATGCTTTGAAATGTCCCGCATGTAGATAGAGCGGCTAGTCATATAGGAGTGCTCAATATTGTGCACCGCGACCAAGGCGGAGAGGAAAACGAGAGAACTACGTAATTAATGCATGAGTTTAATTAGGGTAGTTTTGTAAAGTACGAGATACATTCCTCCAATCGCAAAATGCCTTGGTTCATGAGATTTGAGATTTGAGCCCTATAAACCGGAAGGGAGGGAGTACTGCACACGGTGTAGTCTAGTCACTTGTTGAAATCTCTAGAAAGGCAAATACTCCTTTCCGGTTTACAGGGCTATACTACTCCCTCCGTCTAGGTGTGTAAGTCATCTTACGAAAACCAAATAGTCCCAAAACACTTAGGCGCGGTGCATTAACTTCTACCTTGTTTCTTGTTTCTTGACATATCAACCAATAAGAGATGAGAGGTGTGCATGCTTTTAATGACTTGCAATGGCTAGTTCATTGCATGCAATGCTATTAATTAGCAAATAAACATTGGTGACCCCAGGAGGAAACGGTGCTAAGCGCGTGGACCTATGCAGAATGAGTATCAACCAATGGATAATGGAGTTTAATTGTTAAACAATAGCAATTTTGTCTCATGCAAGAGCCTGGCTAGTACTCCAAGGAACCGCACCACGCGAGCGTTCGCAACTGCCACGTTCGGGTTGCGCTTGGCTCTTCGCCTCTTCGAGAAGACGAACAATAATGATGTTACTCCTACTTCTACAGTATCGAATCCACTGCTGCATGTCCGTCCACCTCGTGCGGGAGGGATAGCGAAAGCTTCAACTTACTGCTCCTGCCTTTGCGTCTATGACAGGTGGGCCCAACAGGTGGTTGGCCCTCCTGTCATGCAGCCAAAGGCAGGTGCAGTTAAGGCACCGGAGCTCAGTCCGCGAGGGAGAGGGCGTTGTAGTAATCAAATTTCTCGGTCTTGTACGAGTTGACGAAGATAGGGGTTGCTTGCTTGCTAGGGTTGCTCACTACGTATATATAGGCCGGAGCCTCCGCGCTTGCTTGCTAGGGTTGCTCTATTCACACACTCTCATCCTCTCCAGATTTAAACAAGATAGGGGTAGTAACACTGTCTTTCTCCCTTCAAAAAACACTGGCTTTCTATCCTCACCGCTGGTTACAGATCCGACGTATCCCCCTCCGCCGGTGAAGGGGAGGAGGGGCAGCGTTTAGGCCGTCGTCGACAGCGAGGGAGGAGACCCACTGCCGGCCGCACCGTTATCTCTGGCCGAGCGCCGGCGCGGGAGGTCCTCCGATCCCTTCGTCGTTGCCTGTGGGCGGATCCGGCCTCCCGCCGCCCACCTATCCACATCCCGACGACCTTCAGGTATATCTTCGTTCGAAACCGCCTTAGCTCTACTTCCCCAGCTCGCTACGTCGCTGCATGTGCATCATTTTCTACCTCTCAGCCCCTCTCGATCGGATGGTCCAACGTCACATATTTTTTCTTCTATTGTTAGAGGTAAAGCTACTTCATGGAGTCGAATCTTGTACTCCCTCCGTCCGAAAATACTTGTCATTGAAATGGATGTATCTAGATGTATTTTAGTTCTAGACACATCCATTTTGATGACAAGTAATTCCGGACGGAGGGAGTACTTGGTTCAAACAAGAAATAAAGTGGGGGTGGGGGAATTTAGTATGTACATCGGACTTGGTACAAACAGGAAGGAAAGGGGGTGAAAGTAGTACAGACTGGTCATCCAACCGGTCTCTTGGTCGAAAAGGGAAATATAGGGGTAACGCTGTACACAGTGGTATGACCAGGACTAGATTTGCTATCCACACATAGGAGTAGGTGGCTAGAGTGAACAAAAATGGGACCAACCCAGATATGTTTCTTGGATGTTTGTTTCTCGGGGCAACAAACTATGAATCACCACTTTATGCCCCTGTTTACGTACATGGTGCTGGACTGCTGGTGCACCCACTGTCCCATGCCCTTATACCAAATATTTAGGCTCCGTTCGGAATAAAGGGGCAGAAAACATAGGTCTTGATGAAAATAGAGGAATTGGAAAGGAATGTAGGTATAAATCTATGGAACAGCGAACCGGAGGAAACTCTCAAGAGAATGTGTTCGGATGGACTACGAAATGTACAGATTTGTTTTTTTAGAGTAGCATGCTTGGCAGTATGAGATGCTATTTGTTTATTCAGCTGCACAGTGACTACTCTTGTCCTCACCTCACGTACCACACATAGGTTGATTTTTTTATTCCGGCAACACAGCACAGCAACCTGTCTAACGCATGGCAGCGAGCGCCTGCCTCGGGCTTCCGCCCAAAAAATGAGCAGCGCGTGGATGTTTCTAATCCTATGGAATCAGTACTACCAGACCAGCTTTCCTATGAAACACTATTCACCTTTCCCGTGTTCCGAACGGTTGGAAGGGAAAGAATACCGTAGGAATTGTGTTCCTACGAAAATCCTGCACCAAACCTGTGAACCGAACGCAGCCTTAGCTGTTCTTAATCTAATGTCCCTGGTAAAAATGAAGCCATGCCACTGTTATAAGCCATGACAAGTTTAGCCAAATGTTTTTGCCTGTAATTGTTTGAGACTCTGACTGTTTCCTCTGTGCCTTTTTGTGCAAACAGGGATATCCAATTCACCTGGTTGCTGTTGTGACCTTTTGGTGCACTGCACAAAACTCTTCTTAAAAGAAGTGACTTTTGTGCTGTTTAACTGGAATGTCAGAATGGAACAGTTGGTTCATTTTGGTGGAACTGCACAAAGGGAGATCTGTGTTCCAATCCTCATCATCCATATTGGCGCCATAACCTTCCTTTAGGTAAGAATGATATTTAATGCATGTGTTCATCTCTATTTTCCGACTGCCATGAGAAAATAATGCTGTTTTTTACTAGTACACTTGTACTCCCTCACTGACAAAACCAATTCTGAATTAGAAGGCCAATCATGTACTTGGTTTCACCAACTGGTGAGGAGAAAGAGAAACAGAGCATGAAGAGGAAGAAGAAGAAGAATAAACAGTGCCAAGGCGATCTTGCTGAAGCCAGAGGCCTCAGTCGAGGCCATTCAAGGGCTCCGGCAACGACTACCTTACATGTGAGACGATCCTCCAGGGAGCCCTTCCACTTCTGCTGTCTCACTTAATTAATTAGGAGTACTTAAGTACCACTAATTTATTACTGCCTAATTTTCCTGTTGGAGTTAAACAAATCTTTAGTAGGACCCTATGCTGAATCATGTACGTGTGTATGTTTGTCTATGGAGGTGAATCATGTGGTGGAGCAGGGAGGGAATATTATTAGTGTCATGACATAATAGTGCTATTGTTTTGCATGTCAATTTATTGCCATTGGTTCAATGAGGCAATGTTTTGCGTATTGTCCATCATGAATTTGATGCTACTGGTTGAGTAATATGCTAATGTCTTCCTATCCTTTCTCACTAAGCTAATGAAGGTTTCACCTTGTTCCTACTTGTGCAAACAGGGATCATGTTGTGCCAATCATACATTAAATGGAACTACACAAGACAATACAATGAACTGTATCCCAGCCAGTGCTTTAACTCTGCTGGAAGTTCTTGATAATCTTTCGATATAATCTCAGCACTGGTAAACAAGAGTGATTTCAACCATACATTTGAAGTGCACAAAAATATATACTATTGTGTGATTCCAGTGAGTGCTTTATCATCTCTTATGGGACTACATGAATAAGCTTTTTTTCTCAGGTTGGTACGGGCCTAAGGCCTTCATCCATATTAGTTTGCTGTCATCTCTATTTGTATCGTGCTACTGTCATGAGAAACTCCTTTATCTTTGCACGTTAAAGTTTTGCAACCTATGATAAATGGCAATGCTTTGAGTGTTGAGTTGAGCTAATTGGCACTGATTAAATAAACTAATACCTCTCTTTAAGCAAGACTACTATGTTGCTAACTTTACCCATTAAGATAATGAGGGTGCTTCTATTTGTTAGTGTATGTTTCATAAACTAGTCCCACTATTACAGTAATCTCACTCTCTCAATATATGTGCCAACAGGGATGCTCGATTTTGGTGGAACTGCACAAAAACTTTGGGTGCTTCATTGCCTCGACAACTTCCGTCCTTTCCTGTCAGTCGCTAAACTCCGCATGCTTTCTTCCTTTGCTGTTAGTCGCTTGGCTTATCTCGGCTTCCAGTCAAAGGAAATAGTAATTGATATGCTACCTCACACAGGTTGGTACTGGTCTTTATCCTGATTATTGTGCCTGTCATATGTATTGGTAATTTGGTATTGTGCTACTGTTTGCCGATTTCATAAAGGAGTAATTTGGAGCCTGAACTCGCAGGCAAATCATTACATCGGGTGATTTCAGTAGAACTGCACAAAATGATCAGATGGACAGGTACTTATGCTGCTGCTATGTACTCCAAAGTTCACTCAGACAAGCATCGATGTTGAGAAGAAGTGCCTATATTCATTCGAGTATCAACCGGCGTCAACCAATTGTCAAACTCCAAGTGTTAGGAGAGTGAACGCCAAAAATATTGCTTGGTGCATAGCCCAGAAAAACGCAGTCCAGTCTTTGGTCCCAACTTGTGCCTTTTGGTTATCGGCACATATGGTAGCGAACTATATGGCATGGAGTCTAAAGATTCCAGACAAGTTGGTTGACGCGTATATTCATCTGGCACTTAATCAGTCTGCACGCCAAGGATGCTCCATTTCAGTTGAACTGCACAAAAAATTTGGGTGGTTCATTTTCTCAACCGCCTCCTTTCTCGTCTTCAATGTAGAATTTTGGCGAGATACAGGACCAAGATGACCCAGTAAACTGGTTGGATGAAAGTAGTGGCCAAGTTGCTCAAACCTCCCTCGGCACGAGGCCACTATTTGAGGATAAACCTACAAGCAAAGTTCAGATTGTCTGTGCTGCCTCTTATGTACTCGAAAGTTTACTCGTACAAGAACTAATTTTAGCAAGAAGTACCTCCGATTGAACACCATTTACCAGTCTGTACCCTAGGTAATTAAAGTTCGTCCATGGATCATATTGGCTGTGATCTCAATCATTTGGATGCATAAACATACTGAACATGTGTATATCTGAATCTTTTTGTAAATTATGTATGAATATTGTCGTGTGATCTATCAATCATTTGGATGCATAGATATGCTGAGCTTGTGTATATATGAATCTTTTGAGTTGTTGATTGTGAATGTTGGCTATGGATATGAACGTGTCCTGTGAACCTGAGTTTGATATGAATGTTTACCTTTTCTGTTGTATTTGTGTGTGAACTTGTTAGTATGCCTACTGTGGGGTATAAAACGCAGGTCTCTTATAAAAGTAATGTTGTGTCCAATTTATGTTTTCCCTTCTAACCACATTATATATATTTATATTATTACTATTATCGTATATTTTATAGAGACTTATATATACATTATAAAAACATCCCAACTTATAAAAGTAAATGTTTAACGGAAGTTGGCAAGGAAAATCCTGGTTGTTTTTGACTCACAGGCAAGGAAAATCCTGGTGATTGCGTACAAAAGCTTGCGAAGATTTTAAGGACCAATTTAATAATAACGCGCTCATTTTTATTTTGAGCAATAACTCGCTAATTTCTTAATTATATATATATATAAATGTGCCTCTCCGGTTTATTCTTTGATATTAATTGCTCCTTCTAACATAACATTATACTCCCTCCGTCCGAAAATACTTGTCATCAAAATGGACAAAAAGGGATGTATCTAAAACTAAAATACATCTAGATACATCCCTTTTATCCATTTTGATGACAAGTATTTCCGGACGGAGGGAGTATATATAACGAGCCCACCTAATACGTGTATTTCAAGGAAGTGCAAATGGGCTGGGATTTCTTAGAAAATATAAATGGGCCTGATTGACGCGAAATTATTTGTTCACCCAGCCCAGCAAATGGACTGTACATTCTAGAAAACATGGGTTAAATATATGCCACATTTTTGCAGGCTGACATGTGGGCCAATAGGTCGAAGCCTACGCAGGGCGTTGTCAACTTGGTCAACAAATGATTGTGTCATCCACAGCCATTGGATTTATATCCAACGGCCGGCATGCACCTTCAATCTCTCGTCTTCTTCCTCCAGCGTCGCCGGGACCGCCTGGTCCGGCCTCCGGCGGCTAGCGGCTCTGCTTAGCACGCATCGCTGCGAAGCGCTACCCCACCGCCGGCCAGGCTATCCCTCCACCCCTCGACACCTCCTGTTATTCTCCACAGACTACAGCCCCACGCCGCAACAGAACCAGTTATAACCCTTCTCCTCCTCTCAATCTGCGACTCCACTGCCGCGTTTTCCCATCTCCGAGTCGTTCCCGTCCGGGGCCTCGCCGTCGTCCACCGCCTCGCTGCGTTCGGTGCGGCGTGGTCAACAAACGAGAGTCATCGGAAGAGGACTTTACGTGGAGAGCCTGACGGCTGGGACCCACGAGGTCCATGGTCGCACGCAAGGAAAGTTCCTCCTTATTAAGCTGAAAAAATGTTTCCTCCACCTGACAGCTGGGACCCACCGGCTGTATCTTCGCACGGAAGGAAGTGCCTCCTTGTTTTGCGAAAAAAATTATTCATCCCGTTGACAGCTGGGACCCGTCAGATTTGGTGACTGACTTGTGGGCCTACTAAGCGGACGTGTACGCACGGCTTTGTCAACTTAATCAACAAATGATTCTAGCAGCTGGACCGTTGGATGTTAATCCAACAGCCGTGCTCCTTCTTCAACCTCTGTTCTTGCTCCTGTCTCCCGTGGGCGGCACCGCGGCTGTGCTGCCGCGCACCCGAACCAGTGAAGTTTCCCACTCCTCTCCATCTGCGACTCCACTGCAGCTTAATAAATAGTAACGTCTTCGGTTTTAGCCCGGTTTTCCGTAGATTAACCAGGCAATTCTCTTCTTCTTAATTAATCGACGAGGCAATTCTTTTGCCTCCGTTTCGAAAAAAAATAGTAACGTCTAACTGAGCCAGTTAGTTAGATGCGTACACTTGGTGTAGTAGGATCTTTATTTAGTTTGATGCATACACTTGTTCTTTTTGGTAGCCCTTTTGTAATGATGGCTGATGTTTGGTTTGGAAGAGAGAGCTGCGTCTTCACTCTTCTGGCCTGCTTACTGCTTCTGTTGCACCCCCAGCCCTGGTTGCTGCTGCTGCTGTTTTCAATGTACAATCAGTAGTATATTTCGTCTGTTGGTTGAATAAATGTGTTGTTAGAACGACAAACACAATGTTTTGGAAGTCGTTGCACGGTTCGATCCTTTAGTGCCCCGTACCGTACGTAGCGCATACTATTTATCGTACGGAACACATTTTTTTTGAAACTCGGAACACATTTTCCACTTGTTGATAACATGCAGCCCACTGATGAAGGCCCAATAGAGAAGCCCATAATTAACTGGAAGGGAGGCTCTCACATGAATCCGGCCCAGGTACATGCTCATGGTCCCCTAAACATAAATAAGTAAATAAATAAATAAAGCTAAATGCTCATGCACCAGTTCTTTGGGAAAATAGGTAGCCCAGTATTTCTTTTTGAAGAATACCCAAGCTAGGCCTATTTGTTTTCTCCGAATTACTGGGCTGCAAATCTTTCAAGACGAGGAGGGATGCATTCCGGCCTGGCTTAAGAGTATGGTCAATGTCTGTTAAAAGTAATATCAAAAGGGGTTGAAAATTCCAAAAAAATTATAGCAAATGGGATATAAGTTTCTTTTTTTGTTTTTGTTCTTCACTGATATCTTATACGTATTTCATTGGATTTAACATGACATAGTACTAATTTATTTTTAAATTTGTTTTAGTATGGCTATTAATTTTTGGATTAAGAATATTTCGTTCCCCAGCAAAAATTTGCGAATTTTCAAAATTTCCCACATATTTAGTTAATTTTTTGACCCTGGTACTGACCAGAAAATGGCCAGCAATTCTAAAAATGGAAAATGGGCTGCAATAAATTCCATATGAATTAGAAAATGAGTAAAAATTATAAAAATAATAGCAAATGGGCTGTACACGCCACAGATTTCGAGGCTGACTTGTTTACGCAAGGCTTTGTCAGTGAACACACGATTCTAGCAGCAGTTAGTGTTGGATGTCCATCCAACGGCCGACGTGCTTCTTCAATCTCTGATCTTCCTGCTCCAGCCGCCTAAACTAGCGCCGGCGGGACTGCCTGCTCCCTCCTCTTGTGGCCCGCTGTGATGCCGCGCAGGCTTCCCCGGCCCACCCTACTCCCTCCGCTGGCCTGGCCGCACGCAATCAACTGCCTCCTTATTACGCGAAAAAAATGATTCCTCCCACTGACATCTGGGGCGCACCGGTTGGGAGGCTGACCTGTGGGCCTACTAAGTTGACGCGTACGCAGGGCTTGTCAACTTAGTCAACAAACGATTCTAGCAGCAGTAACCGTTGGATTTGAATCGAACGGTCCTGCTGCTTCTTCAATCGCTGCTCTTCTTGCACCAGCCGCCCAAACCAGCGCCGGGGAGACCGCCTGCTCCTGCCTCCAGTGGCCGGCTGTGCTGCCGATGAGGCCTCATCGCCCCCTACTACTCCCACCGCTAGCCAGGCCCTGCGGCGACGGCAGCCTCACACCGCAGCCGAACCAGTGAACCCTCGTACTCCTCTCCGCGTGGGCATCCACTGCCGCGTCTTCCCCGGCTCCGTGTCGTCCCCTTCCTAGGCCTCGCCGTCGTCCACCGCCTTGGTGCTCTCGGCGCGGCGTGGTCAACGTGGTCAACGACATTCCATCGAAAGAGTACTGTACGTGGAGAGGCTGACAGCTGGGTCCACGGCCACAGCCCAGTTTTTTTGTGATTTGCCAAGTAAGTCGCTTTGTCAGGCCTGTTGGGCTGCAAATCTTTCAAGACGAGGAGAGCTTTCATTCGGCTGGCCGAGAAAATGGCCCATCAGTAATGAGAAATGGGTTGTACATTTTTAAAACACATCAAACCGGCAATTAGTTTCAAATATCTTTTTTTCATTTCGAGATTTGAAATTACATTAATTTTTATGCGTGGAGAATTTGTTGGATTTTATATTGATATACATTTATTTTTAAAATCAGTTTGAATGTGAGTCGAAATTTCGGGATTAAAAACAGTTCGGACCGCACCGAAATATGCAAAATTTCGTATAATTTTTTAACCGTGGCCACAATATGGGCTGTAATGCTAACAAAAAGAATATGGGCTCCAAAAAAACCTTAATAATTAGCAAATGGGCTGTAAATTATTAGAAATAATGGCAGATGGGTTGTATGCTGTTTTCCACAGATTTGAGGCTTTCCTAAAAAAAGGTTGACGCACAAGCAGTGACTGTTGGATGGCCATCCAACGGCCGTCGTGCTTCTTCAATCTCTGCTCTTCCTGCTCCAGCCGCTCAAACAGGCGCCGGCGGGACTGCCTGCTCCCTCCTCCCGCGGCCGGCTCTGCTGCCGCGCAGGCCTCACCGCCCCACCGTACTCCCATCGCTGGCCTAGCCATCCCTCTACTCACCCACACCTGCTGTTATTCTCCGGCGACGGCAGACGAACCAGTAAACCCTCGTACAGTCGTACTCCCCTCCGCGTGGGAAACAACTGCCGAGTCTTCCCTGCCTCCGTGTCGTTCCCTTCCTAGGCCTCGCCGTCGTCCACCGCCCTGGTGCTCTCGGCGCGGCCTGGTCAACATGGTCAACGACCGACATGCATCTGAAGTGGACTTTACGTGGAGAGGCCGACAGCTGGGTCCACGGCCGCACGCAAGGAAATGCCTCCTTATTACGCGCAAAATAATGATTCCTCCACCTGACATCAGGGACCCACCGAAAGGGCCTCTGTATTTCATGAAAAAAACTTTACCGTCGCTGACAGCTCGAACCCACCAGCTATATCTTCGCACGCAAGGAAGTGCCTCCTTATTACGCACAAAAAAATGAATACTCCCCCTGTTAGCTGGGACCCAGTATAGTGGCAGGCTGACTTGTGGGCCTACTAAGTTGACGGGGACGGAGGGCTTTGTCAACTTAGTCAATATGCACGATTCTAGCTCCAGTGACCGTACGATGTCCATCCAACGGCCGTAGTGCTTCTTCAACCTCTGGTCTTCTTGCTCCAGCCGCCCAAACCAGCGTCGGTCGTGCCTTGTGCTCCTGCCTCCCGTGGCCGACTGCGATGTGGCAGTGGCCTCACCGCCCCCTACTACTCCCACCGCTGGCCAGGCCATCCCTCTACTCACCCACACCCCCTGTTATTCTGCGGCGACGATAGCCTCACACCGCAGCGAACCAGTGAACCCTCGTACTCCTCTACGCGTGGGCATCCACTGCCGCGTCTTCCCCGGCTCCGCGTCGTCCCCTTCCAAGGCCTCGCCGTCATCCACCACCCTGGTGCTCTCGGCGCGACATGGTCAACGTGGTCAAGGAACAGCTTCCATCGGACGTGGACTGTACGTGAGGAGGCTCACAGCTGGGTCCACAGCCGCAGCAAGGAAGTGCCTCCTTATTACGTGCAAAATAATTATTCCTCCACCTGATAGCGGGGACCCACTGGACGGGCCACCGTATTTCGCCCCCCTGACTGCTGGGACCCACCAGCTACATCTTCGCACGCAAGGAAGTGCTGACAGTCGGGACCCACCTGGTCGAAGTGTACGTAGCGTTGTCATTCTGGTCGCGAACGTGTACGTACATATATACTGGTGGATGTAGAGGCGCGCACGTGTCGTAGTAGAGGTGGCCAGGGTGCAAGAAAGAAAATACGGCCACGTATGTGTACATATGGGTGGGGTCTCAAACACCTACTCGCGCATACGTACGGTCAGGGCTCGTGTACATGGCTGGGTCGGAACGGAGAAACAGCGTCGTCGTCGTGTTCATGGGGAGGCAACGGAATGCGTCGTGTTCATGGGAGGCAACGAATGCGTCGTGTTCATGGGGAGGCAACGGAATGCGTGGTCGTGTTCATCGGGAGGGCTTGGACGGAACAGGCGATGGAAACAGGCCTGGCGTACCGCAAAACGGAGGAAACGGCCTTGTGTTCGACCGGCCATGTTCGAAACGGGATCCTGTTCATCGGGAGGGGTCTGGCGTACCGCAAAACGGAGGAAACGGACCTCCTACGGTCGAAACGGGGTCCTGTTGATCGGGAGGGGTGTGGCGTACCGCAAAACGGACGAAACGGACTTGTGTTGGAGCGCTACGGTCGAAACGGGGTCCTGTTCATCGGGAGGGGTGTGGCGTACCGCAAAACGGGACTCCACGGGATACTGTTCATCTCCACCGTCGACCCCCTCCAGCCTCCACGAGCTACTGTTCATCCACCGTCGACCTCCTCCAGCCTCCACCTGCGACTGTTCATCCACGGGCTCCTGTTCATCCAGCCTCCACCGGCGCTACTCCACCGGCTACTGTTCAACCAGCCCTCTCCACGGGCTCCTGTTCAACCACCCCTCCACGGGCTACTGTTCATCCTGCCCTCCACCGTCTACTGTTCATCCTGCCCTCCACGGGGTGGTCCTGTTCATCCAGCCCTCCACGGGGTCCTGTTCATCCAGCCCCAACCGGCTCGATCGATCGGGGTCCTGTTCATCCAGAGGCAACACCACGGGGTCCTGTTCATCCACCCCCACCGGGAACTGTTCATCCACCCCCCCCCCCCGCAACGCTCACTGTTCATCCAGAGGCAGCATCGATCGGCTTCAGTTAGCAGCAGTCGCGATCGGGTTCAGTTAACAGCCATCGATCGATCGCTCGGGTTCAGTAACGCGTAGCCTGCAGTGCAATCGCTCGGGTTCAGTTAGAGCCCAATGCCTCGCTCGGTTCAGTTAGAGCCAACGCCTCGCACACACACGCACGTACGTGTACGAGAGAAGCGTGCATCGCTCGGCCCCCGACCTCCCACCGTAACCGGGAACTCCCCGAAATTTTCCTCGCCCTCTCTTCTACCACGGTTTTTTCCGTCATGGACAGCCCAAAGAATGTCATGCAGCTGCGTCTCCGGCCCGCCCAGGACGAAAAGCCCATTTTCTGTCATGATTTTTTGTCATGGAAGTAGGAGCCCACCACATCTATGATGATACCGGGTTTTGTCACAATTATCGTCATAGAAATGTCATATGTATGACAGAAAAAAATTCGTTCGGCCCAAAATGTCATGGATGTGTCTTTTTTTGTAGTGTTACTAGAACTTCTTGATGAACTATAATATGCAAGGGATGAACAAGACAATTCCCGAGCTCTTCGCGATGCTAAAATCAGTGAAGGTAGAAATCAAGAAAAACATCAAGTGTTGATGGTTGACAAGACCACTAGTTTCTAGTAAAATGGCAAGGGAAAGAAAGGAAACTTCAAGAAGAATGGCAAGTAAGTTGCCACTCCCATGAAGAAGCCCAAAGCTAGACCCAAGCCTGAAACCGAGTGCTTCTACTGCAAAGGAAATGGTCACTGGAAGTGGAACTGCCCTAGATACTTGTCAGATAAGAATGATGGTGAAGTGAACAAAGGTATATTTGATATACATGTTATTGATGTGTACTTTACTAGTGTTTATAGCAACCCCTTAGTATTTGATACTGGTTCAGTTGCTAAGAGTAGTAACTCTAAATGGGAGTTGCAAAATAAACACAAACTAGTTAAGGGCGAGGTGATGATGTGAGTTGGAAGTGATTCCAAGGTTGATAAGATCACCATCGCAGACTCCCTTTACCTTCCGGATTAGTGTTGAACATAAAATAAATGTTATTTGGTGTTTGCGTTGAGCATGAATATGATTGGATCATGTTTATTGCAATACGATTATTCATTTAAGTCAAAGAATAATTGTTGTTCTATTTACATGAATAAAACCTTCAATGGTCATACACTCAATATAAATGGTTTATTGAATCTCGATCGTAGTGATACACATATTCATAATATTGAAGCCAAAAGATGCAAAGTTAATGATGATAATGCAACTTATATGTGGCACTGCCGTTTAGGTCATATTGGTGTAAAGCACATGAAGAAACTCCATGCTGATGGACTTTTGGAATCACTTGATTATGAATCACTTTATGCTTGTGAACCATGCCTCATGGGCAAGATGACTAAGACTCCGTTCTTCGGAACAATGGAGCGAGCAACTGACTTAATTGTAAATAATACATACTAATGTATGGGGTCCGATGAGTGTTGAGGCTTGCGGCGGGTATCATTATTTTCTGACCTTCATAGATGATTTGAGCAGTTATAGGTATGTCTACTTGATGAAACATAAGTCTGGAACATTTGAAAAGTTCAAAGAGTTTCAGAGTGAAGTGGAAAATCATCGTAACAAGAAAATAAAGTTTCTACGATCTGATCGTGGAGATGAATATTTGAGTTATGAATTTGTCTTCATTTGAAACAATGGGAATAGTTTCGCAACTAATGCAAACTGGAACACCACAGCGTAATGGTGTGTCTGAACATCGTAACCGTACTTTATTAGATATGGTGCGATCTATGATGTCTCTTACCAATTTACCACTATCGTTTTGGGGTTATGCATTAGAGACAGCTCCATTCATGTTAAATAGGGCACCGTCTAAAAATCCGTTGAGATGACACCATATGAATTGTGGTTTAGCTAGAAACCTAAGCTGTCGTTTCTTAAAGTTTGGCGTTGCGATTCTTATGTGAAAAAGTTTCAGCCTGATAAGCTCAAAGCCAAATCAGAGAAATGTGTCTTCATAGGATACCCAAAGGAGACTATTGGGTACACCTTCTATCACAGATCCTAAGGCAATATATTCATTGCTAAGAACGGATCCTTTCTAGAGAAGGAGTTTCTCTCCAAAGAAGTGAGTGGGGGGAAAGTAGAACTTGATGAGGTAATTGTACCTGCTCCCTTATTGGAAACTAGTTCATCACAGAAATCAGTTCCAGTAATTCCTACACTAATTAGTGAGGAAGCTAATGATGATCATCATGAAACTTTTGATCAAGTTACTACCGAACCTCGCAGGTCAACCAGAGTAAGATCCGCACCAGACTAGTATGGTAATCCTGTTCTGGAAGTCATGTTACTAGACCATGACGAACCTACAAACTATGAGGAAGCGATGATGAGCCCAAATTCCGCAAAATGGCTTGAGTCCATGAAATCTGAGATGGGATCCATGTATGAGAACAAAGTGTGGACTTTGGTTGGCATGCCTGATGATCGGCAAGCCATAGAGAATAAATGGATCTTCAAGAAGAAGACTGACTCTGACGGTAATGTTACTGTTTACAAAGCTCGACTTGTTGCGAAAAGGTTTTCGACAAGTTCAAGGAGTTGACTATGATGAGACCTTCTCACCCATAGCGATGCTTAAGTCCATCCTGATCATGTTAGCAATTGCTGCATTTTATGATTATGAAATTTGGCAAATGGATGTCAAAGTTGCATTCCTTAATGGATATCTTAAAGAAGAGTTGTATATGATGCAACCAAAAGGTTTTGTCAATCCAAAAGGTGCTAACAAATTGTGCAAGCTCCAGCGATCCATTTATGGACTGGTGCGAGCATCTCGGAGTTGGAATATACGCTTTGATAGTGTGAACAAAGCATATAGTTTTATACAGACATGTGGTGAAGCCTATATTTACAATAAAGTGAGTGGGAGCACTACAACATTTCTGATAAATATATGTGAATGACATATTATTGATCGGAAATAATGTAAAAAATTTTGGAAAGCATAAAGGAGTGTTTGAAAGGATTTTTTTCAAAGAAAGACCTCGGTGAAGCTCCTTACATATTAAGCATCAAGATCAATAGAGATAGATCAAGACGCTTGATAATTTTTTTTCAAATGAGTACATACCTTGACAAGTTTTTGAAGTAGTTCAAAATGGAACCGTCAAAGAAGGACTTCTTGCATGTGTTGCAAGGTGTGAAGTTGAGTAAAGCCTCAAAACCCGACCACGGCAAAAAATAGAAAGAGAATGAAAAGTCATTCCCTATGCCTCGGTCATAGGTTCTATAAAGTATGCTATGTTGTGTACCAGACCTATTGTATACCTCACCATGAGTTTGAATTCAATGAACAAAATCTAATATTGATAAACATTTTATGGAAATAATGTATAAAAATTAGAATTCGATGAACATTTTTTTATGTCAATGAACAAAATTTTAATTTTGATGAACAATTTTCAAATTCAATGAACACTTTTTGAATTGTTAAACATTATTTTCCATGGTCGAACATTTTTTGATTTTGATGAACATTTTTGAATTGTTGAACATTATTTTACATGGTTGAACTTTTTTTGAATTCGATAACAAAAAAATCTTCACAAAATTTACAAGAAAAAGGCAAAAAGTGAAAAAGAAAATAAGAAGAAAATAAAATAAAATAAGGAAAACAGAAAAGAAAAGGAGAAAATAAAAAAGAAGAAAAGAAGGAAAAGGAAATAAAAGAAAAATGAAAAATAAATAAAAATAAAAAATAAAAAAATGAAAAGAAAAGGCCAGTTGAGAAAACATAAAAACCCCGTTTTGGGAACATAATGCAAAAAATGGGCCGGTCGATATGCTGAGTGGGGAGTTCGATGGGGTGTGCGCTACGTCGATACAGCACGGTGGAAGTTCCTATTTAGCGCTGTAGGCACCAGTTTCTACTGTTTTTGCTAACCATCGCCTGTAGGAGCTACTCGCGGGCGGGCCCATATTTTTTTGTATTTTTTAAATATAAAACTGCAAAAATTCTGCAAGAGCTAGGATTCGAACCCAGCTTCACGGGTTACGAGTGATCAACATCTAACCAACCCAACCACCTCACTAGGTTTGATAACATACATGTTTATCATCCATTTCTTAATTCCTCTTTTTAATTTTTAATGTTTTCTCTGTCTTTTCTTTTTCCAAATTCGTAATTGTTTTCTTCAAATAGAGGAACTTCATTTCAAAATCCATGAACTAATTTTTTTGAAACTCATGAACTTTCTTGTAGAATTGATTAACCTTTAATGGATTAACTTATTTTTGAAATTTGATGATTTTTTTCATTTTTTGAACTTTTTCTCAAAATTGGTGAACTGCTACTCCAGAAGCATAAACGAAGGCCTCTATTAAACTGGGCCGTTTTTGGTAGCCCACCCGATCTGTCGCACATACAACCAGTGAGCCCAGCCCAGCCTGAGTCTCCTCTCACTTGCACAACCCCATTCTCCTTGTAGGGTTTCTCGAGCGGAGGGCATCGCACCGCCACCGGCCAACCCTCCTCTGCCCCCTGACACCGCCGCGTTCCTTGCCGTACCGAGCATCCGCTCGCCAGTCCCGACTCTCCTTTAGGCTATGTTGGGTTGCTAGGGGAGATTGTTCCAGGGAAGAGAAGCCCTAGTCAAAATATTCTTTACAAAATCAAAACCACGTGGAAGATTCGCATGACAATTTGGGGGGTCTGCTGCACGCCTCACCTACAGGTGGCCATGGAATAGCAGTGCAACGGAGGTGAAGGGAGGGGATGACTTGCTTCCAGTTGCCGGAGAAGGGCGGAGCATTGGATAGAGGAGGGCGCCGGGAAGGAGGGGGTCGCTTGATCTTGTCTCCACTGCCTCTCGTTCGTGAGATGGAGCGAAGAGGGTTTCCTCCCCGGTCTCATCAGGAGTGGAAGCCTTGCCCAAGGGAAAGGTCGTGGAAAGGGCAGGGCTGCCCTGGTCTCGTGGGCCTCCAAATGTGTTGCTGGATCGCTCGGGAACAAAATGGTCTGTGGTTTCTCGGCCTGAGAAATAGGCAGGGATCCCCCGGTATCCTGTGAAACCAAATGAGGCCTTACCATGATGCCGAAAGCCATCGCCCCGCACTGCGACCACAAAGCCAGTGCACAATCCACTCGCTTTGACCTCTATAGCGCCGTTGAACATCGTCCCCCGACCCCGTCGCCCCTACCTTGACTAAGTCATCGAAAGCAGCCGCTCCACCCCTACCCCATCGCCACTACATAGAAGCCCCAGCCACTCCTCCTGATGCTACATAGGTGGAGAGGAGAATGTCGTGTAGGACGCATCCCCAGACGCTTCATTCAGGGGCAGCGGCGAGGAGCCCATCATTTCTATTTCCACCTCCTTCATCTTGTGGACACCCGTGTCTTCTTTGTCTGTCCAAGGCTCCATACCAAGACTAGGTTGTGGTTGTACTTGTGACTTCTGATTCCCTTTTCAACGCCACATCCCCCTCCTTTCCATCCTTGTATATGGGATGTTCATGTGCTGGTATTTCTTAGATTGTCGATCGAGAGAAAAGACTGGAAGAGATTGATTCCCGCATTAAGATCCAAAGACACCAAGGTTTGTTTATATGTTGAGATCCCTTCTTTAGTTATGACTGAGTTCTCAGAAGATTTCCTTTTGTGATGTATGATGTCAAGGTTTTTTCCATACAGATGAGGAAAACATAACAGTTAGCATTGATCAATTTGCTACCATCTCATTCATACGTACTATCTTTGACTATTCCAAGGAAGAGATGGAAACTTTGTTTTTGGGCACAACCAGGTTTCTTTCTCTTATGTGCATTTTCTATGGCATTGTAGAATATATAACCGTATGTATTTCTTGCGTCTAACCATAATCATTCTTTGGCAGGGAATACTGATACAACTGAGACTACCAGGAAATGATGCAAAAAAATATTGGACCCAGTTTGCCACATTGTATGATGCAAAATTAACAACCAGAACTTTGAATGGTGGACAACGACGTTGTTTACGTGCTACAAATCAAATGTAAAAAGGAGAAGAAGATAATATGTGTCATCATAATTATTTCTTGTGGGAGAACAGGGATGATACGTAGGCAATGATACTACCTATGATGAGTATCATGGGTATAAGCTATAGATACTAAACAAGCGTCCTATTGTGTTTTTTGGTGCTTCTTGGTGTGCCCTCATTTAGCTGGGTCCATGGGAACGAAATGCTTATCGACGCAACAAGTTGTACTTGTTGGCTCTAAGATCTTTGTTGGAAGCAAAATTAAGTTAGTATTTGCTACATAGTAATGAGTTTCTTTTCTTTGACCGGAAAGTCTGTGTGAACTGTGAAGGTCAGATTGGTACTTACACATAAACTATTTCTCTTTCACCTAATTTAGAAATTACATAAACTGGTGGTATATATATTCTAGACAGATAAAGTATATATATCCATATAATTTTCTAACATCATCAAAATCATAGATAACATCAGTTATTTTTTGGCTATTACCTCATATGTACTCCCTTTATCAAGAAATATAGAAGTGTTCAGATCAGTACTGTATTGTAAAAGTTGGCTGCAGGGGGCTTGAACTTTCATAGTGGCGGTTAACATATAGACTATGCTCAAAAGTAGACTTATCGTTGTACTTTCCTTTCTTTCTAACCTCTCCTTTCTGCACATCTCTGGGTACATTTGGTAAACTGGTTTTATGTTAAAATTTTAAAAGTTTGCTTCACTTTGTCAGAAATTTTATGAGCAACTAGACAAGATGTAGCTTGAAAAGGTTAATATTTTGTTGAGATATCATTGTATTGCAGCTTACTTACTATGTTGGGCCTACTACTTTACATGCACATAGGTTTGCTCTTCATTTAGATTGAATGCGACAAGGAAATTTCCACAGGACAAATTCTACTTCATATATGACTGATTTGGGTCACATTGATGAAGGGGGTTAATTAAGATATGGTGCACTACTATATCTTCCTCTAAGCATATGTAATGTGATATCCGCCCTTATCTATTACGATTGTGGGTTAATACAAAATATATCCAACATTATATTGACCAAAGCTAATATACATGATGTCCTGCTATCATTTTACTTTCTTTTATTTCTTACCTCTACTTTTTGCACATCTCCAGATGCATTTGGAAAGTTGGTTTTATGCTAAAGTTTCGAAAGTTTGATTCACTTTGTCAGAAATTTTATGAGCATCAAGACAAGTTGCAACTTGAAATGTTGTAACTTTACAAAGAAAACATATGTAAACCATGTTGGAAAATAGTAAATGCAAATAATTTCTTAATCCGTCGAGGACTTGATTCATCCTCTTGTAGCTTGGAATATTTGGCACACTGGTACCATTCCATGGATTTTATAGCTTTGATTATAATGGTAACTATGATGCAACATATATTTCTTTCAAAAATGAAATGCAACATCTTTTCATATACGTTGAACCATCTTGCATTTTGCGGAGGAACCATCGCTCCCTATGTCGAGCTATCCACCACTGTCAAAGGACAAAGTGCAAGTAGAGCGCCAATTTGGCCAAACCAGGTCATACCAAGGTACACACTGATGCTCGCAGCTAGTTTGACCAAACCAGGTCATACCAAGGTACACACCGGTGCTCGCACCAGACAAAAATAATCATAAAATGTTGCAATTTTCAATGGCTAATCTCCATTTTTTGTGGGACTTGTTTCCATATAAGCCAAGGAAGATATGAAGGTCCAAGGGGCCTCTCATCCTCTCTTGAGAGCCCATGCGCACCAGCTCTAAGCCTCTAACATGTGTGCATTGCCCCCGGTCATCGCCATAACTAGTGTGGCGCATCCTCCTGAGCCAGTAGGTTGGTCACGCCGTGTCGTCCGTTGTGAGGTTTGTGTATTCTTTCACCAGGTGGGCATAAACGACATTTGTTGTGGCACCAACCCTTGCCCGGTGACTCAACTTTGCTCGTGTTATCAATGTTGCCACCACTATGACTTTTTTGGCAACTAATCTCACCAGATGGCATCTTGGCACCTTGCCCTTTCGATTGTCTCTATCTCAGGATTGTTCATCTAGGTGATTGCAACGTCCCTGTCGTGCCTACCACTCTTTCTCCATTTGTAGCAAAAATTCACTTGATCAAAGGTTTCCATCCATATGGCATAGCTCTGCTGAACGGCAAGGAACAAGCCTACGAGCTTCTCCATTTAGAGGGTCTTGAGGTCCATGATTGTCTCAAGCGAGGTGACCACATGCACTTACCATGGGAAATTATGGATAGGAACTACTTGAATTTTTCAATGGATATGTCATCCAAAGCACATCTAGGTCAATGACGAGACCAGACAAGAGCATTGCAATGTATTAAACAAACTCACCGTCCTTGGATGCCTTGATCTCGAAGTATTTGCTCTTGTGCCTTTCTCTCTATTTATTGGCATCTACTTGATATGTTTTGTTACAAACTCAAAGAGACAAAGATGAGCATTGGACCGAGCTTCACGGCAATGCCATCCCAAAGCCGCTCATCCTACTGACCCTACATTGCTGCCATGATTTTCATATCTCGTGCCATCCCACGTAGCAACCATGAGAGCCTATGGAAATAAATAAACAACCGAATGTACATACACATGCAACATGTCACATTATTTGCTAGCTGAGGAACCAAGTAAAACTATAGTTCATGCGGAGGAATTAACATTGGATAAGATCGAATATGGTATGGTTAGTTGCGGGCCCATGGGAGCGACATGCCATTTCGGTGAAGACCTTCTTTAAGATAGGCGGTGGCATGTAGGAGTTCTTCCTTGAGCCTCATATTCTCTGTGTATAGGCGTTGGCGCTCTGAGGTATCCTGAGTTTGTACCATCACCCCTCTGCATTTGAGGCAAGTCTTGTTTTGCATAGCCAACATGATGGCTTGATGTTCAGTTTTTAGCCTCTCATTTTCTATCCAACGATTTTGGGTCTCCCACCGCTGCATCTTGCCCTGCATTTATTAATTTCAGGTATGCGTCATTTTAATTAGTGGTTACCAGAGTATGATGCCATGTTCATGAGGGAAATACAATAGTATATTGTAAGATCCAATGACGAACAATGCTACAATGTTATGTGGAGTTTGTACTATTTAACAGCAAAGTGTGCATATAACTACATATCGTAGGTGACCCATATGTAACTAATTGTGTGAAAGAATGGTATGTACCTTACTAAAGGTGCATTTGTTTTGGAACCAAAACTTGACCTGCTGGGCACTCATGCCAATCCTCTCGCTAAGGTCCTTCTAAAGTTTCTCATCTGGATAAGGGCAGTCCCGGAACATACTACAGATCATGTTAATGAAAATGGATTAGTACACATCTTCACTAGGTAAGAAACATTGATTGAGTATGTATTGTACGCTTCAAGTTGTAGGATTTGTTCACTACGCATACGGTGATAATTGGCATGCCTTGTGGCCATTCTCTGCTCACTATGGGTCTCTCCATCGTTGTTGATGTGGTCTGCAGCAACAACGTAGGCATCATCAGTGTTGCCCACAACAGTAGTGGCTTCAAGCAGACCATCCATCTCATCACTATGGTTGTCCTGGAATAGGTGGTTGTGTTTGCTTGTCGTGAAGAGCTCAAACTCATTGTGCACACCACTATTGTACTGCAGCCACTCTCTGTCCATGGAAATCTGTTATCATCAAAAAGAATATTATTCCCCTATGTAGAATGGAAGGTAGCAGTTAAAACCGCACATAAAAGGAACCGAAATGGATTTCTCCCGACCCAAAATCCCCACCACCCCGGAGAATCTGAGTTCTCCACCAATCATGCCGTCCACCAGCATGCGCTACCATGGCCTTGAATCAACCTCGTCGCCAAACTGGAGCCACCGACACGGGGCCTAGAGGAAGTAATTAAGAGGGGAAAACGGACCCGGGCCACCAACAACTCAGCCAAGCGGGAGTGGACTACGTCCATCGCCGATGCAAAAACCAATCGGACGCGGCAACTGGGACAAACCGGGCCCCTACTGGCCTGGCTCGGCCTAGATGGGCTCGCAAAGTCCTCCTACCATGTTGCAGCATGCCGGTTGCCAACGCCGCCACCAGGAGACCACTGTCGCCCCACCTCCACCTCCAGGGAGCCTTGCTGCCATGTAGAGAGCCGCAGGCCCACCCGAACCCAAATGGGGCCCAAAGGTCCCAGATCTGGGCCTAGGGGCGCCATCGGCCGATCTCCCGCACCATTGTACCATCCCGTAGCCAACGGCCACGCCACCGCCCCTAAGTCACCGAGGACCGCGGGAACCACCCCGCCGATCCAGACCACCGCTGGCCGAGCCACACTACCGCCAGAAGGAGCCCTGCCGAGTGTGTGGGGAAAGAGCTGCCGGTCGCAGCCAGCACCACGCAAGCAAGGCCACGGTGGACCACGTCGGCGGAGGCAGTAGGAGAGGAGTATGGGGAGGGGGCTAGGGGTCGTCCGTCACCCGTGGTGGGGCGAGCGAGCGAACATGGGCGGCTTTGAAATTTCAAAATTCGGATCCCTACTCTTGAGTCTCGACGCCTCTGTCTCACGCAAGCTCGATGTTCGCTTCGTATAAACATTACTAGATGAACGGATTCAAGAAATACCTTTGACTTCAGTAGTTGTCTTCCTTAGAACTTCGGTAGGTGAAAAAGTACACGAATCTGTTTTGTTCCTACTGAGATATCAAACTCATTCAGCAAAGTAGCTATGACCATCAGAATTTAAAGCCATGAGGAGGATGCAAAATTTATGCCATAGCCGATGATTACTGCAAGCAATAAATTGTATCCAAATATAAGGCTAAGATATGAACGTTGCAGCATGGCCAATATATAGGTCATAATTAATATTCCCTCCACCCAGAAATACTTATCAGAGAAATAGATGTACCTAGATGTATTTTAGTTCTAGGTACATTCATTTTTATTCATATATGCGACAAGTAATTCTGGACGGAGGGAGCAGTCATTAAGCATATTTGTGGAGTCAATGTTAGCATAGTAATAACAGTATATTGTATTATCAAAACAGTAGATATTGGGTGGTTTAGATTATCAATAGAAAAGAACTACTAAGATCCACAATTGTTTATAGATCTAGACAATATACATGGACATAAAGTGCTTTGCAACCAATACTACATACATAGTAGAAAAATCGAGAAAAGTCCACAGTCTATCCATCAAGTGTCAAGGCAACACAATAGGAATGTCGTCCTCCTCCACGACTAGTAGGCGACAGTGATCCTCCAGCGACTCCGGCACGGCAAACGGGTAGCACGTCTCATACTTGATGTTTACTGTCGGGGGACAGTAGTGATTGACGGACGGTGCCATGAGGTGATGCACGAGGCTCGCCGGTGAGCCCTCAAACGGCGTCGTGCACTCATAGCAGTAGCAAGGCGTGTGCGCGCATCTGGAACTATGCTCTGCCAGCAAGTGATGGTCGACGTACCTCTCGCAGCCGAAACTCTTGTAGACGTAGGGAACCTTGCAGGCATCGACCAGGCCGTCCATGAAACGGGAGTGGCTGTAGGGGACGTTGCGCCCGCCGAATGGAGTGCGGGAGGGAGTGGATGTAGGGGACATTGCGCCCGCAGAATGGAGCGCAGGAGTAGCACACGAAGCAGTAGATGGTGTCCTTACTAGTACTCCCTAGATAAAAAACAGAGTTGGTGATGACGGTGTGCCTTCCATCCTGCAATAGGCCGTCCGGTCTATATCTAACGGATAGGAAGGAATTATGGCAATTTTGCAAAAAGATACCCATAGCCCTCTTCACATTTGCAAATAAGGCCTTGCCTCGTTCATCCTTTTCTCCCACAACCTCATTACTGAGCAATTAAAAAAGGAAGTCCCTAGAACAATCTCGCATGGCGGCCGTTGCCGGCGCCGTCCATCCCCATGCCTTCGTACAGTCCGACCACCAGTCACCACCATGCCCCACTCCTCCTCACCTTTTCTATCATCTTTCTCGAGATATCATTTTTTCGATGAAATTATCGAGATACCTTTTTCTGATGAAATTATCGAGATATCATTAGTTTTTACACATGGGATTACTCCTGCATGGGTCAATCACAATAGGTGTTTTGTAAAAAATGCATCTTGATGTTCCGAGCAATGCACGAGCATCTTGCTAGTTTGCATATAATTCCAAACACCACATAGACACGTTATTTGACCATTTTACAACTATGTTAGTACTGTAACTGCGTCGCGGGCGTTAGTGGTCAGTCGATGCAAGTTATAACCCCGGGTGTTTTAACCTTTTTTAGTAATTATATCTGGCAAGTGTTCGCCATGAGCCCAATCCTGGCGAATCCCACATAACCGTCAGATTTCCATCCGACGGTGGCTTATTTTTAAGCCATGGTATTTGATAAAACCGCCACCCTTACACGCGTACTGTAACTATGTCGCAGGCATTTGCAACTGCCATGTCTCCCAGTGAACGTTTGCTGGGGATTGGAGTTAGCACCGATGGTGGTTCGTAATCGTTCCACGCTCGTGCATTGAAGTTTGTAACTATTTTACAATATACTACTCCTCCGGTGCTAGTAGTAGAGCAGAGTCCTACTCCACTATATGCAAAAAAACTAGGGCATAGTAGTAGGTATTGTAGTTTATTGTACTAGTACTGTGATCACTCAACCATGTTGTCTGGCATCGATATGATCCTACGCTGTTGGGATGCATCTCGTAAGTCAAGCGGCGTGATGCTGCTACATTGTCATCATCACATGTCCACTTCCCGCGACACATATTCACTTCTCCATCCTTGTCCGCACATAATCATCCAATCTTCCATCCCCGCTAGGTGCCTCCCCCCTCTTCCAAAAACCAAGCACTAACAATGGCAGAACTGAGCAGCGCCCGCTGATACGTCTCCAACGTATCTATAATTTTTGATTGCTCCATGCTATATTATCCACTGTTTTGGACTATATTGGGCTTTATTTTCCACTTTTATATTATTTTTGGGACTAACCTATTAACCGGAGGCCCAGCCCAGAATTGTTGTTTTTTGCCTATTTCAGTGTTTCGAAGAAACGGAATATCAAACGGAGTCCAAACAGAAAAATCCTTTTTGGAACATGATTTTCTTCTCGGATAAGACCCAGGAGACTTGGACCCTACTCCAAGAAGTACCGGAGGCGGTCACGAGGGTAGGGGGTGCCCCCCCCTACAGGGTGCGCCCCCTTCCTCGTGAGCCCCTCGGTGCTCCACCGACGTACTCCTTCCTCCTATATATACCCACATACCCCCAAACAATCAGAATAGGAGCCAAAAACCTAATTCCACCGCCGCAAATTTCTGTATCCACGAGATCCCATCTTGGGGCCTGTTCTGGAGCTCCGCCAAAGAGGGTCGTCATCACGGAGGGCTTCTACATCATCATAGCCCCTCCGATGAAGTGTGAGTAGTTTACCTCAGACCTTCGGGTCCATAGTTATTAGCTAGATGGCTTCTTCCCTCTTTTTGGATCTCAATACAATGTTCTCCCCCTCTCTTGTGGAGATCTATTCGATGTAATCTTCTTCTTTTGCGGTGTGTTTGTTCAGACCGATGAATTGTGGGTTTATGATCAAATCTATCCATGAACAATATTTGAATCTTCTCTGAATTCTTTTATGTATGATTGGTTATCTTTGCAAGTCTCTTTGAATTATCCATTTGGTATGGCCAACTAGATTGGTAGTTCTTGCCATGGGAGAAGTGCTCAGCTTTGGGTTCGATCTTGCGGTGTTCTTTCACAGTGACAGAAGGGGTAGCAAGACACGTATTGTATCGTTGCCATCGAGGATAACAAGATGGGGTTTATTTCATATTGCATGAATTTATCTCTCTACATCATGTCATCTTGCTTAAAGCGTTACTCTGTTTTCAACTTAATACTCTAGATGCATGCTGGATAGAGGTCGATGAGTGGAGTAATAGTAGTAGATGCAGAATCGTTTCGATCTACTTGTCACGGGCGTGATGCCTATATACATGATCATGCCTAGATATTCTCATAACTATGCTCAATTCTGTCAATTTCTCAATAGTAATTTGTTCACCCACCGTAGAAAACTTATGCTCTTGAGAGAAGCCACTAGTGAAACCTATGTCCCCGGGTCTATTCTCATCATATCAATCTCCATCACTTTAATCTTGCTTTGTTTTTACTTTGCCTTTTACTTTTCACTTTGCATCTTTATATCAAAAATACCAAAAATATTATCTATCGGATCTCACTTTCGTAAGTGACCGTGAAGGGATTGACAACCCCTAATCGCGTTGGTTGCGTTGTGTTCTTTGTGTTGTGTAGGTACGAGGGACTTGCGTGTGGCCTCCTACTGGATTGATACCTTGGTTCTCAAAAACTGAGGGAAATACTTATGCTACTCTGCTGCATCATCCTTTCCTCTTCGGGGAAAACCAACGCAAGCTCAAGAGGTAGCAAGAAGCTCTTTTCTGGCGCCGTTGCCGGGGAGTCTACGCAAAAAGTCAACATACCAAGTACCCATCACAATCCCTATCTCTCGCATTCCATTAGATGCCATTTGCCTCTCGTTTTCCTCTCCCCCACTTCACCCTTGCCGTTTTATTCGCCCTCTCTTTCTCAATCTCCTTCTCCTCCTCCCTCTCTATTTGCCTCTTTTGCCCGTTTCTTGTTCGCTCGTATGGTTGGAATAGTTGTTTATTTATTACTAAACAGAGAACCTAAGATCTATGGATCCTCATCCGCTTGCTAATCTTTTTAAGATATCTAATTATGATGAACTAGTTGCTAGTAAATTTTGTGCACTAGATTATCTTTATGAGGTTTTGCTTGAAATTCGTGAATCTGAAAAGTGTGATGAATTACTTTATGAAGCGATTCATGATAGATCTTGGAATAAAAAGCATGATTGCAATGATTTTACTATAAACACTCTTGATGTCAATTGTGCTAATAATATGCAAAAACCCTAAGCTTGGGGATGCTAGTTTTGCTATGTCCTCTACTTGTTGCAATGATCATGATTGGGGTGATTCTTCTTATGATATAGAAAATTTATTTATGCCCCATGATGAATATGAGATTGATAATAGTGTTTGCAATATTACTGAAAGTGAGATTGTAAGAGTATCAAATTTAGATCCCACAAATTTGGAGAATGATCGATCTTATGAAATTTTTGATAAAAGTGGGTCTGGAAAGGTCATGACTTTAGTTAATGTTAGTCCCACTATTTTGAAAGAGTGTCAACTTTGCATGCATGTGGTTCGTGTTGAAAATATTTTATGTGATAGCTATTTTGTTGAATTTTCTTATGATCCTACATATAATTATTACGAGAGAGGAAAATATGGTGGTAGAAATTTTCATGTTACTAAATTACCTCTCGTTATGTTGAGATTGCTATTATTTCTTTCCGCTTCCTTGCATATGCTAGTTTTTTCTTGCTATGATAATTTGTTTTCCTTTAAGATGCCTATGCATAGAAATTATGTTAGACTTAGATGTGTTTGTCACATTCTTTATGATGCTCCTTTTGTGCTTCAATTCTTGTCTTTCTTGTGAGCATCATTAAAATTACCAATGCCTAGCTATAAGGCTTTAAAGAAAAGCGCTTGTTGGGAAACAACCCAATATTTTTCCTTGCTGTTATTCAATAAATAAATTATCTAGCCTCTGTTTTGGTTGTGTTTTTTGTGCTTAATTAATGTTTGTGCCAAGTAGAACCGTTGGGAAGACTTGGGGAAAGTCTTGTTGAACTTGCTGTAAAAAACGGAAACTTTAGCGCTCACGAGAACTGCTGTAATTTTTATTTGAAGAGTGCTATTTAGTTAATTATTTTTCATATGATTAATAGATAAATTCCTCACGTCCAGCAATTTATTTTAGAATTTTTGGGGTTCCAGATCTTGCGCTAGCTACAGTTTACTACAGACTGTTCTGTTTTTGACAGATTCTGTTTTTCGTGTGTTGTTTGCTTATTTTGATGAATCTATGGTTAGTAAAATAGTTTATAATCCATAGAGAAGTTGGAATACAGTAGGTTTAACACCAAAATAACTAAATAATGAGTTCATTACAGTACCTTGAAGTGGTCTTTTGTTTTCTTTCTCTAACGGAGCTCACGAGATTTCTATTGAGTTTTGTGTTGTGAAGTTTTCAAGTTTTGGGTGAATTCTTTTGATGGATTATGGAACAAGGAGTGGCAAGAGCCTAAGCTTGGGGATGCCCATGGCACCCCCAATATAATCCAAGGACACCAAAAAGTCAAAGCTTGGGGATGCCCCGGAAGGCATCCCCTCTTTCGTCCACTTCCATCGGTAATTTACTTGGAGCTATATTTTTATTCACCAACATGATATGTGTTTTGCTTGGAGTGTCTTGTATTATTTGTGCCTTTGTTTGTTAGTATTCCACAATCATCCTTGATGTACACACATTTTGAGAGATCCATACTGGAATTGAAATTTGATAGAATACTCTATGTGCTTCACTTAAATCTTTTGAGCTATGTAGTTTTGCTCTATGCACTTCACTTATATCTTTTGAGCGTTATAATTTTGCTCTGTGTGCTTCACTTAGATCTTTTAGAGCATGGTGGTGGTTTGTTTTAAAGAAACTATTGATCTCTCATACTTCACTTAAATTATTTTGAGAGTCTTAATAGCATGGTAATTTGCTTAATATAAATATGCTTGGTGTTCAAGATATGTGAAATTTTCTTTTGAGTGCGTTGAATACTAAGAGAAAATTGAAGCATGATAATTGTTTTGAGATATGGAGGTGATAATATTAGAGTTATGCTAGTTTAGTAGTTGTGAATTTAAAGAATACTTGTGTTAAAGTTTGTGATTCCCGTAGCATGCACGTATGGTGAACCGTTATGTGATGAAGTCGGAGCATAATTTATTTATTGATTGTCTTCCTTATGAGTGGCGGTCGGGGACGAGCAATGGTCTTTTCCTACCAATCTATCCCCCTAGGAGCATGCGCATAATACTTTGCTTTGGTAACTTCTAGATTTTTGCAATAAGTATATGAGTTCTTTATGACTAATGTTGAGTCCATGGATTATATGCACTTTTTTCCATCCTTCCACCATTGCTAGCCTCTCTAATACCGCGCACCTTTCGCAGTATCATACACCCACCATATACCTTCCTCAAAACAGCCACCATAACTACCTATCATGGCATTTCCATAGCCATTCCGAGATATATTGCCATGCAACTTTCCACTGTTCCGTTTATTATGACACGCTCCATCATTGTCATATTGCTAGCATGATCATGTAGTTGACATCGTATTTGTGGCAAAGCCACCATTCATAATTATTTCATACATGTCACTCTTGATTCATTGCATATCCCGGTACACCCCCGGAGGCATTCATATAGAGTCATATTTGTTCTAAGTATCGAGTTGTAATTGTTGAGTTGTAAGAAAAATAAAAGTGTGATGATCATCATTTTCTAGAGCATTGTCCCAAGTGAGGAAAGGATGATGGAGACTATGATTCCCCCATAAGTCGGGATGAGACTCCGGACGAAAAAAAAGAGGCCATAAAAAAAGAGAAAAGGCCCAAATGAAAAAAAATGAGAGAAAAAGAGAGAAGGGACAATGTTACTATCCTTTTACCACACTTGTGCTTCAAAGTAGCACCATGATCTTCATGATAGAGAGTCTCTCGTTATGTCACTTTCATATACTAGTGGGAATTTTTCATTATATAACTTGGCTTGTATATTCCAATGATGGGCTTCCTCAAATTGCCCTAGGTCTTCGTGAGCAAGCGAGTTGGATGCACACCCACTTAGTTTCTTTCGATGAGCTTTCATATACTTATAGCTCTAGTGCATCTGTTGCATGGCAATCCCTACTCGCTCACATCGATATCTATTGATGGGCATCTCCATAGCCCGTTGATACGCCTAGTTGATGTGAGACTATCTTCCCCTCTTTTTGTCTTCTCCACAACCACCCTTCTATTCCACATAGTGCTATGTCCATGGCTCACGCTCATGTATTGCGTGAAGATTGAAAAAGTTCTGAAAAAGTTAGAGTATGAAACAATTGCTTGGCTTGTCATCGGGGTTGTGCATGATTTAAATACTTTGTGTGGTAAAGATAGAGCATAGCCAGACTATATGATTCTGTAGGGATAACTTTCTTTGGCCATGTTATTTTGAGAAGACATAATTACTTTATTAGTATGCTTGAAGTGTTATTATTCTTTATGTCAATATGAACTTTTGTCTTGAATCTTTCTAATCTGAATATCCATACCACAATTAAGAAATTTTGCATTGAAATTATGCCAAGTAGCACTCCGCATCAAAAATTCTCTTTTTATCATTTACCTACTCAAGGACGAGCAGGAATTAAGCTTGGGGATGCCTGATACGTCTCCAATGTATCTATAATTTTTGATTGCTCCATGCTATATTATCTACTGTTTTGGACTATATTGGGCTTTATATTCCACTTTTATATTATTTTTGGGACTAACCAATTAACCGGAGGCCCAGCCCAGAATTACTGTTTTTTGCCAATTCCAGTGTTTCGAAGAAATGGAATATCAAACGGAGTCCAAACAGAAAAATCCTTTTTGGAACGTGATTTTCTTCTCGGATAAGACCCAGGAGACTTGGACCCTACTCCAAGAAGTACTAGAGGCGGTCATGAGGGTAGGGGGTGCCCCCCCTACAGGGCGCGCCCCCTGCCTCGTGGGCCCCTCGGTGCTCCACCGACGTACTCCTTCCTCCTATATATACCCACGTACCCCCAAACGATCAGAACAGGAGCCAAAAACCTAATTCCACCGCCACAACTTTCTGTATCCACGGGATCCCATCTTGGGGCCTGTTCCGGAGCTCCGCCAGAGAGGGCCGTCATCACGGAGGGCTTCTACATCATCATAGCCCCTCCAATGAAGTGTGAGTAGTTTACCTCAGACCTTCGGGTCCATAGTTATTTGCTAGATGGCTTCTTCTCTCTTTTTGGATCTCAATACAATGTTCTCCCCCTCTCTTGTGGAGATCTATTCGATGTAATCTTCTTCTTTTGCGGTGTGTTTGTTGAGATCGATGAATTGTGGGTTTATGATCAAGTCTATCTATGAACAATATTTGAATCTTCTCTGAATTCTTTTATGTATGATTGGTTATCTTTGCAAGTCTCTTCGAATTATCCGTTTGGTTTGGCCAACTAGATTGGTAATTCTTGCCATGGGAGAAGTGCTTAGCTTTTGGTTCAATCATGCGGTGTTCTTTCCCAGTGACAGAAGGGGCGGCAAGACACGTATTGTATCATTGCCATCGAGCATAACAAGATGGGGTTTATTTCATATTGCATGAATTCTCTCTACATCATGTCATCTTGCTTAAAGTGTTACTCTGTTTTCAACTTAATACTCTAGATGCATGCTGGATAGCGGTCGATGAGTGGAGTAATAGTAGTAGATGCAGAATCGTTTCAATCTACTTGTCATGGACGTGATGCCTATATACATGATCATGCCTAGATATTCTCATAACTATGCTCAATTCTGTCAATTTCTCAACAGTAATTTGTTCACCCACCATAGAGAACTTGTGCTCTTGAGAGAAGCCACTAGTGAAACCTATGGCCCCGGGGGTCTATACTCATCATATCAATATCCATCACTTTAATCTTGCTTTGTTTTTACTTTGCCTTTTACTTTTCACTTTGCATCTTTATATCAAAAATACCAAAAATATTATCTATCGGATCTCACTTTCTTAAGTCACCGTGAAGGGATTGACAACCCCTAATCCCGTTGGTTGCATTGAGCTCTATGTGTTGTGTAGGTACGAGGGACTTGCGCATGGCCTCCTACTGGATTGATACATTGGTTCTCAAAAACTGAGGGAAATACTTACGCTACTCTGCTGCATCATCATTTCCTCTTCGGGGAAAACCAACGCAAGCTCAAGATGTAGCATCCGCCGAAAGAGTGGCTGGAATTCGCTCCCCACAAAGGTAATCAAGCTCATTGTTTCGCATGTGGACAATCTCAGTACCATGCCGCTCGCTGCATGCTCGTCGGGGATGTACTGTTTACTCAAAGCCCTCTGGTCGGAGCTTTTTAAGCTAGCTCCCTGCTTGTTGATGCCGCCTGATCTTCAGAAACGGTGTGTCATGCAGCATAACGATTGTAGGGTGGCGAGCATCAACCCCCTCGACTATGATTCGATCACCGTCTCCCTTTACTACATTAACAATATGTACTGGGTCGGGATGAACATGTCTTCGATGGTGCTCATCGACGGTCGTGGCAGATAAATGCTCATGGAGGTCTACACCCAGTGATTGATCCCCCTTCCTTCCATTAACACTGCACTCCTTTGGCACCGTGGACCAAAATACTCGGAATCTTACAGTAGCCAACATGATACCAAGTTTGATTTTCTCAGGGTTATAATCTGCCAAGTGCCCAAAAGATTTGTGAATTATAAAGACTTTAGGCCAATTGCATTCTTCAACTGCGGCCTCGCCTATATGATAGATCACTGCAGTAAGTGGATAAATCTGCACGTCCATCACAGGATCATACATCGTACATGGCTCTCTAAAGCCATCGAACACAAGGGCTTCACTTACATTGTGGACTCCTTCTATGGCTGGACGTATTGCTGGCCTACTCCAGTCATTGCTACAAATGGCTATTAAAGCAGTATGTTACTTTCCTATGATATCATGATGGCTTGCTTATATTACTGTCAACATTTACTAAACAAATATTCATGCTCATAACATGTTGTTCTTAAGACTAACTACAGTACAAGCCCTTTTTTATTTGACTCCAACTTGATATGATGTTGTAGGCCGCCTGGTGTCCCTACACTTCCTAATCCCAAAACCTTTCAAAGAAAAGCGCCATGGCAGTTGCAGGTGGTTCCTGGCTCGATCAGACGAGGGCAAACGATTGATGATCGTTCGCATGTACCAGACGTGTTGTTTCACTGAATACAATCACAGTCACTGCAAGGTCTTTGAGCAGGATCCCAGCTTCTCTGGGCCTTCAGGAATTTTTGACTGGAGGCTGCTAAGTAGCCTTGGTACAAGCTCTATGTTTCTCGGACTGAATTATCCGATTAACCAGGAGATAACCGACAATAAGGATCATGATGGCAGTGCGGTTTCGTTCAACAAGCAAAACTGTTTGTAAACAGCGTACCATGCGTCTCTCCATGCACCATACCTGATATGTGCCACCATGCTCTATAGCCCAAAGTAGGAGAGAGGGTCGCAAATATCAGACTTCGACCTGCTGGCTGGAGTTTTTCCCGTCAGGCACCCATCTGGTTCAATCCGTCAGCAAATCTCCACGGCTTAATAAATTGTAACGCTTAACTGAGCTAGTTAGTTAGATGCGTACACTTGGTGTAGTAGGATCTTTATTTAGTTTCACGCATAGACTTGTTCTTTTTTGGCATCCCTTTTGTAATGATGGCTGATGTTTGGTTTGGAAGAGAGAGATGCGTCTTTACTCTTCTGGCCTGCTTACTGCTTTTGTTGCACCCCCGGCCCTGGTTGTTGCTGCTACTATTTTCAATGTACAATCAGTAGTATATTTTGTCTGTTGGTTGAATAAATGTGTTGTTAGAACGACAAACACAATGTTTTGGAAGTAGTTGCACGGTCCGATCCTTTAGTGCCCTGTACATAGCGCATACTATTTTTGGTACGGAATACATTTACCACTTGTCAATAACATGCGGCCCAGTGATGAAGGCCCAATAGAAGAGCCCATAATTAACTGGAAGGGAAGCTCTCACATGAATCTGGCCCAGGTACATGCTCATGGTCCCCTAAACATAAATAAGTAAATAAGTAAATAAATAAATGAAGCTAAATGCTCATGCACCACTTCTTTAAATATACGATTTGAAAAGTCAAATTTTAACAGGAGGATATTATTTCCTATGAGAGTGTCATTACATTCAGTCGATATTCTTCTTAGGCAAAGATAGCGACCAATCTTTTTCCTCCCACCATTTTCTTCCTGCAACCAGCGGACCCATGCAAATCGTAGTCAACGTCGTAAATAGTTCAGGTCCATTATTATTTTTTGATAAGAATGCCCAACCCAGTCCAACACATTGGTGACGCCACTTTATCCCAGTGCTTCTGAATGTGCTCGGCTTCACACCACAAGAATAAAATTGTCTTAAAAACTCAAGAAGAAAAAGGTGCTCCGCAACATTTTACAATAAGTTTTAGCCATATAAAATTAATTCTTATAATTCAGCATAATGAGTTTTTGGGTCTAACCGGTCCAGCCGCCAAACCCAAACCTGCGCCGGCGGGGGCGCTTGTTCCTGCCTTCTATGGCTGGTTGCACTGCCATGCACGCATCGCCGCCCTGTCGTACCCTGAAATGCTGGCCAGGCCATCCCTTTACTCCCCCCGATATCCTATTCTTCTCCGGTGATGACAGCCTACCCTGCACTAGAACTAGTGGTCGGCTGTGCCGCCGCGCAGGCCTCACCGCCCCACCCTACTCCCACCACTGGCTAGGCCATCCCTCTACTAACCCACAACCCGTGTTATTCTGCGGCAACGACAACCTCACACCGTAGCTGAACCAGCCAACCCTCGTACTCTTCTCTGCGTGGGCATCCACTACCGCGTCTTCCCCGGCTCCATGTCGTCCCCTTCCAGGCCTCACTGCCATCCACCGCCTTGGTGTTCTCGGCGCAGCGTGGTCAACATGGTCAAAGAACGACTTCCATCGAAGTGGACTGTATGTGGAGAGGATGATAGCTGGATCCACGGCCGCAGCAAGGAAGTGTCTCCTTATTACACGTAAAATAATTATTGCTCCACCTGACAGTGGGGACCCACTGAAAGGGACTCTGTATTTTGTGAAAAAAATGTTTCCTCCCTAACAGCTGGGACCTACCAGTTACATCTTCGCACGCAAGGAAGTGCGTCCATATTATGGGCAAAAAATGATTCTCCCCCTGACCATTGGGACCCACCATCCATAACTTCGCACACAAGGAAGTTCCTCCTTATCCTCCCTAACAGTCGGGATCCACGTGGTCAAAGCATATGTAGAGTTGTCATTCTGGTCATGAACATGTACGTACATACTGGTCGATCGGTCTCTCTACAACGATGAACCATGGCCAAGCAAGCAGCGGCACGTGTAGTAGTAGAGCCCTCGATGTAGCAGTTCAGGCAGTCCAGTCAAAAACGTGTACACATACGTACAGCCAGATGCCTAAAAATACGATCACATACGTACATACAGGCGGGGTCTCAAACGCCAACTCGCGCATTTGTATGACCAGGGCTCATTGAAAGAACATGCGGTGGCCCCATGTTTGGTTTTGGTAATTGATGACAATCTCTATGGACTAATGGTTGCCTTGAGTTATATTTGAAGGTTTTGTCCATAGGCTTTTCTTGGAGTACATGTGTTGGTTTCAAGGAGAGTTTGTGTCGACCAAGGTGCTATTCAAGGAATTACCTAAAGATTGGTCTTGTGATAGGTTGATCAAGACTAATTCAAAGAGTGAATCAAGTTGATCGACACACAAAGCGTAGAAGATGTACCGAGAGGGATCAAGTGATCCCATGGTATGGCAAGCATTGTCAATTACGCTTTGTGTACTAATCCATGGTATTCGTGAGAGTTCTTTGTGGGGTTAGGTTGCCGTGTGCAAGTTCAAGTGATGCATCATGAAGAGATCAAGTGCTTGAAGCTTGCCGTCCATTGTGGTGACAGTGGACTTGTGAAGATGTGCCGAAGAGTGGCTCACCCGTAGTGGAGTATGGGGGAGCAATCTACTAGTCTTCACCAAGCCAACACAATCAAGAAAGGTGGTCCAATTTGAGGAAGTCAAGATCATCTACATCTAGCTCAAGTGGACTTTGTGCAAGGCAAAGGTTTGCCCTTGATAGGTTTTCTATTTTACCAGTCTCATGGTGGTAGTTGGGAGACCGGGTTATAGGATCGATTGTCGTTCTATCAAGGGGGGCTCTTGACGAGTAGCTTGATCGTATCATTCACAGAGAGCTCAAACCATTGCATCCTTGCATCATCTTTCTTGGATCTTGTTTGGTTCTCTTTGTGAGTCTTAGAGCTTATGGTCATCTTGATGAAAAGCTCGAGTTCATCGAAAACGGAGTTCTCATGCTTCTTCTATTGCGTTTTCAGTGTTGGAGGTTCTACCGGTCTTATTCAAGGAAGGGTTCTCACCATTTTCTCTTGGGCCTTTTCTAATTTCCTTCTTATTATTATTTTTATCAAGATTGTGTTAGCCCTTGTCGCTAGGTTTCCAACAAACTTGGTTTCGTTGAATTCGGAGTCCGTTTGCAGAAGTTGTGTCAGTTTTGGTGTCCTTAAAAAGGCTGCAGCGGTACTCCCGCTTGGAGGGGATGTAATTTTTAACTACCGCTCTTAGGAGCGGTACTACCCTTAGCGGTAGTACCGCTACCCCTAGCGGTAGTACTGTGAGGATGAGCGGTAGTACCGCTCTGGCGGTTCTACCATCCTTTTGCCTCCTCACTGTTGTTTTTCAAAGGGCTTCCACCGCCCTATCGGTAATACCGCTCCCATGAGCGGTAGTACCGCTCTGTGCGGGCTGTGAGCATAACGGTTATTTTTTTCACCTATAAAAGGGGGTCTTCTTCCCCAATGAACCTTATCCTTTGAGCTCGTGTTCTTCCCCCATTGTTGACCTTCTTCGAGCTTGCTCACTCTCAATTCCTCCATGGATTCTTGCTAGTTTTTGAGGGAAAAGAGAGAGGAGATCTAGATACACATTTCCACCAATCACTTTCTCCTCTATGTGAGGGGAACCCCTTGGATCTAGATCTTGGAGTTCTTGGTATTCTCCTTCTTTTTCTTCCTCTCACTTTCGTCCCTAGCATTAGTTGCTTTGGTGGGATTTGAGAGAGAAGGACTTGGGCACTCCGTGTGCCCTTGCCATTGCATGTGCATTGGTTTAAGTTCTCCATGGTGATACGTGGAAGTTACAAGTTGAGAAGCTTATTGCTCTTGGGTGCTTGGTACCCTTGAGCTTGTTCCTCTTGGGTGCTTGGGCTCCCTAGACGGTTGGTGGTGTTCGGAGCTCAATCATTATGGTGTAAAGCACCGGGAAAGCGTCGGGGTCTCCAATTAGGTTGTGGAGATCGCCTCGGGCAACTTGACGGGTTCCGGTGAACTCCCCCAAGGATTGCCAAAGTGTATGGGTTCGGTGACCGCCCCCAAGGGTTGCCATTTGTATGGGTTTGGTGACCGCCCTCAAGGGTCCCTTAGTGGAATCACGGCATCTTGCATTGTGCGAGGGCGTGAGGAGATTACGGTGGCCCTAGTGGATTCTTGGGGAGCATTGTGCCTCCACACCACTCGAAATGGAGATTAGCATCCGCAAGGGTGTGAACTTCGGGATACATCATCATCTCTGCATGCCTCGGTTATCTCTTACCCGAGCCCTTTACTTATGCACTTTACTATGTGATAGCCATATTGTTTCTTGTCATATATCATGCTATCACCTAGTAGTTTATCTTTCTTAGCATAAGTTATTGGTGCACATAGGTGAGCCTAGTTGTTGTAGGTTTTGTGCTTGAAAAATAAACCACTAGGTTTTTTCCGCATTTGTTCAAGCCTAAACTATAATTATTTCAAAGAACTTCACCCCCCCTCTAGGCAACATCCAAGATCTTTCAATTGGTATCAGAGCCTCGTCTCTCTTTGTCAGGCTTAACCGCCTAGAGAGTAAAGATGTCTACTAGGGGATTAGGATTCTCTGACACTCTTAGTTTCGATGGCAAAAATTTTGATGTTTGGGTATTTCGCATGCTTAATCTCTTTAGGGTCATGGACCCAAATTTAGAGCGAATTGTCGATATGAGTTTTTCTCCTCCAAAGGATCCCCAAAGATTATCTTTAGAGGATGACAAAAACTCTTATCTCAATGCTCAAGCTTTTAATGTGCTTTTTGATGCTTTGAGAAATGTAGTTATATTTCAACTCATGTCGTTCTGGAATGCTCATGAGTTGTGGACAAAGCTTCAAGATAAATATGGTGTGTCCAAGGTTTGTGGGGATGATTGTTCTCCCTCCATCTCCGGCCATGTTGCCTTCTCAACTTCTTCTACTTCACCTACATGTGGATTGCCACAAGGTAATGCTAGGGTGAGTAGTGTTGGTCATTGCAATGATGATAGTGTGCTTGTTCTTGGTGATTCTTCATCACTATCTTATTACAATGTTCCTTATCGGTGTCAAAACCGGCGGATCTCGGGTAGGGGGTCCCGAACTGTGTGTCCAAGGCGGATGGTAACAGGAGGTAGGGGACACGATGTTTATCCAGGTTCGGGACCTCTTGATGGAGGTAATACCCTACGTCCTGCTTGATTGTTCTTGATGATATGAGTATTAAAAGAGTTGATCTACCACGAGATCAGAGAGGCTAAACCCTAGAAGCTAGCCTATGGTATGACTGTATGTTGTCCTACGGACTAAACCCTCCAGTTTATATAGACACCGGAGGGGGGCTAGGGTTACACAAGGTCGGTTACAAAGGAGGAGATATACATATCAGTATTGCCTAGCTTGCCTTCCATGCCAAGTAGAGTCCCATCCAGACATGGGACGAAGTCTTCAATCTCGTATCTTCATAGTACAACAGTTCGGCCAAAGGATATAGTCTGGCTGTCCGGAGACCCCCTAATCCAGGACTCCCTTAGTAGCCCCTGAACCAGGCTTCAATGACGATGAGTCTGGCGTGCAGTGTTGTGTTCAGCATTGCAAGGCGGGTTCCTCCTTCGAATACACCATGGAAGAGTTTGAATACAAGGATAGTGTCCGACCCTACAAAATAAGTTCCACATACCACCATAGAGAGAATAATATTTCCACAAATCTCATCTGCTGACACGTTTTGACAGCATGATATCACGCCATGGCTCGGTTATTATTCGAACTGCTTTTCTCAACCAGCTCCACACATATCGCGAGGCGGTTTTCTTGACACATCTTATCAAAGCACAGATCATGTTCCCCTTATCACGGGATTCTCATCAATACGGACATGCATAACCCAACCGCACCATCAATTACGGCGCCTGGGGAATAAGCAGTTTTACCAGGCAAGTGGGGAGACGCATCGCCTCTTCCGCCCTAATAAAGGGACAAGGATTCACTCTTTTCACCCACGCATTCTTCCTCCTTGCTTACCCATTCCCGCACACTCAAGCTCTAGCGCCCAAGCTCGCGTTCTTCTTCTCAAACCACTCCAAGCATGTCCGGAGCAGGAGGCAAGTGGAGGAGAACATCAAAAAGTTACGGGAAGCCGAATATCTGGCCGCGGACATCGCACCGGCTGCCAAATGCGGGGCAGATCATCCCAACGCCCGAACCCCATGAGAGGGTAGTTTTTCTTACCCATTTTGTCCGCGGACTGGGTTTTTCCCTCCACCCATTTGTCCGTGGGCTCATGTTCTACTATGGGCTGGATTTTCATGATCTGGCCCCCAATTTCATCCTCAACATCTCGGCGTTTATCGTCGTGTGCGAGGCCTTCCTCCGCATCAGGCCCCACTTCGGCCTATGGCTGAAAACCTTCAATGTTAAACCGAAGGTGGTGGGCGGCCAGCAAGCAGAGTGCGGAGGCGCCATGGTGGGCAAGATGCCTAATGTCACCTGGCTCGAGGGCACCTATGTGGATACCATAAAGGGGTGGCAATCAGGGTGGTTCTACATCATCAAGCCGCGCGACTCCAACTGGGTGGCGGCCCCCAAATTTCGATCCGGAATCCCCACGCGGCTCACCTCCTGGAAAGAGAAGGGCCTATCCTGGGGTTCTTCGATAGAGTTGACCGGACTCCAGACCTGTATCCGGAACATGAAGAGCAAGAAAATCAAGCTCATCGACGTGGTTCAGGTCATGCTCTTCCGCCGGATCCTCCCGTGTCAACGACGGGCATTCGATTTGTGGGAGTTTGACACGGCCAAGCACCAGACGCTGCAAGAGCTCTATGACACGACACACGAGGACGTATGGAGGGTGTTGTTCAAGGGCGCCGAGATTCCTCCTTCCCTCATCGAGGATCGCGGACTCGGCACAAAACGTCGCGCCAATCCGGTAAGTTTTTATATCTCTCAGGGTATTTACTTGCCCCGGTTTAGTCATATGCAGGATCTAAGCTTCTATGCCATTAACAGGACTGGATAAAGATAGTGAAGCAGCTTGATTGCCCAGCCCCCCTGCCCGAAGATCCTGCAGGCGCTCTCCTAACGGAGATGCTGACTCTGGCACCTTACGAGGTGCCGGCGAAGAAGACCAAGAAGAAGGCCGCGGGGACCCGAAAGGGTCCCCAGCGCAAGGTTGTATCGGACTCATCGTCCGATGACTCCGACGCGCACCCCTCCCACGAAGACGAGGAGGAGGAAGAGGAAAGTTCTCCCCCCCCCCCACAGCTCGAGGGACAAGAAAAGGAAGGTTGATCCAACCGGGGAGGCCGAAGGGTCCAAGAAGGGAAGGACCCTCCCTCCCGACTGCGCCACGACGGCCGCCGACTGTGGCGATGAGTGGCTACCCAGGGTCAAGCCCCTAGTGAAATCGTAAGTGTCCGGACGCCATAGTACTTCATGGTATGCTTTATTAAATTGCCTCTCCTCATGCCGAACATGATTATGCAGTCCGTCCCGAGCTTGTCTCGACGTATCCTCGTCGAGCGGCTCTCTGGACTCGTCGGATATGAACAGCGGTTCTCTCCCGACCGCTACCACCCCTCGCCCTACGGACAACGCCGAGGTGTTGTCTCAAAAGGCACCGAGCCAAGGGGAGGTGGTCCTGGGGGCGCCTCGAGGCGACTTCCCAGACCCTGGGTACCAAGGGAGCGAGGCTCCTACGGGCTCCGAGTTCGGCCCTCAGCCAAACACTGCGCCGGAACCTTCGATGGTTCCCAACTCCGGCAGGCGGTCCCCCGTTAAGGGGGGCCAACCATCCGTGTCGGTGTCCTCTGTCCAACCAGAGGCACCGGACAACTTGCTGGAAGCGCTTCACAGCGCTTCCATAGATGAAGAGCACCGCACTATCATGAGTGCGATGATCGAGAAGGTTCAGTCCGCCAAAAGCGGACTGACCAAAGCTTGCGCCAGCCTCCTAACAAGCTTTGAGGTAAGCAATCAAAATATAAGAAAATATTACTGCATAGATAGTAGCCCCTGATGCTGTGTTCGGCATTCGCAAAGAAAAGCCGAATAGAGGATCAAATGATAACTCAGGAGTCTAATTAAAGTATGTCTATGTGTATGTGCAGGCTTCACTGTTGGTCGCTGCCGCACGTATGGCGGAGGTCTCTGTGCTGAAGCCGGACCTGAAGCGGTCCGAGGATGAGCTCGGCCTTACCAAGAGGCAGCTTGAAGAGAGCAAAGGTAAGAAATACCCCTGTCTATATAGTTAAAAATAAATTCGGTTATAAAATAATAGGATCATCATGGGTTTGCCAGGGGCCACGACCGAAGTGACGACCCTGAGGAAAGCATTGTCCGAGGCCGAAGACAAAGCGGCCAAGGAGCATATTGAGCGGGAGAAGCAAGAAGCCTGGGTAGGCGAGGTGCAGCAAGAGCATGAGGCTCTCGCAAAAAAGCATGAGTCCTTGGAGCTTGACTCTAAGGCGTGAGAGTCCGAGCTTGCGCAGGCGCTTGAAAGCGTCCGGAGCGCCAAGGCCGAAGCACACAAGGCCCTCCAGGAGATTGACGTGGTGAAGAAGATAGCAGTGGGTAAGGCATTCATTATGCAAAGCAAGAACATGAAGGAGACTTTCCTTTTTCTTACCCGAGTTCGGAGCTCTCCAGGAGCGTTTGCAGATCTTCCCCGCAGTGTACTGGATGCCGCGGAGTTTTACCGGGCTGAGGAGGGGAGCTCGACGGAGAAGTTGTTCTAGTCTCAGTATACTGGGACCGAACACCCCGTGCCCTTGAGCGACCAGCTGAAGCAGTTGGTCGAGCTTCACAAGGTGGCTGAACAGGCCATGAAGGGCCTTATAATCCGGATGTTGCCTGGCGAGCCCCTGTCCAGTAGCTACTTCGGTCTGGTGAGGCGGCTTGTGCAATCCTGCCTATGGCTTGAAGTTATCAAGCGGTCCATCTGTATCGAGGGTGCATGCAGGGCTTTTGCCCGGGTGAAGCTGGACGCCGTGAAGCTGCTGAAGGAGGGGCTGCCGGAGGGCAAGGAGCATCGCTGCCCTGAGAATTATTATGAGAGTGTCCTGAAGGGTTCCCGCCTAGTGGCAGATGAGTGTGCCAAGGATGTATGTTTAGAATGAACATGCTTATGTGATCCTATAATATGAAACGAGTTCATTTGCGTCATGCGGCGCTTTCTTAATTTAAAATATTACCTTCTGTGCAGCCGTTTATAAAATCTGAGAGTTGACCAGTCGTCGGCTTCTGCTCCCATGTAACTAGTACTGGGGTGTTCGGGATAAACCTAAGCACTCTTTACCCCAATTTTGGGTCCTTCAAGGGAGGTGTTCAGCGGAACGAACCAGGCAATCGGACTATAATGCTTTATCACTCTCACTTAGCCATAGAAGTCTATAATTTTAAATTTTGGCGAAGCCCCTGGTATTCGGAGGGCCGAATTTGGGGCGCTATACACGCCTAAGCCGGACAAGGTGGACTCCTCGCTTGAAGCAAAAAAAGTCTTTAAGGACTTGAGACCTCTCGAACAGCGACCAGTCTCTCGCCTTATCATGACAGTCAGTTTTCGGCTTTCTCTACTAAGGTGCTCGTCCGGAAGAACCGGGACACAATCGCAGTAGTTCTCCCACCGCTACCTTAGCCGATATAGCGGAACGTAAGGTACCAAAGCATGGGAGCCGGGCAACCCAACATTTGACCAAAGACATGATTCGGAGCTAATGCATATAATTCTATAAGTTCGGGGTGCCGCACTGTCGAAAGTGTTCGGACTTCTTGCGCCGTATAATTGGGTAAACGGGAGCCCCTGGCGTACTGACCATACCCGGACGTATGGGTGCGGATTGTCGTAAATGGATATATAAGTGAGAGAAAAAGGGAAAAACTTAAATAATTCAATGACAGATTGATGATATGCATTGTTATTTAAATAATACGTCGAAGCATACTGGTACAAGTAGTGCAATAAGCAGAAAGTAGGACAGTTCGAAATGTCCTATCCCAGGGCGAGCTGCGCATAGATAGTAAAAAACGGGTATATCACTTATTATTATTAGAGACCACCTGAGGATTCCCGTGTTCATCTTAGCTTCTTGCCGCCTTGGTTGTTGCTTCTGGAATGTGTCAGACAATCGTACTGCCAGAAAGGGCTTCCAGAGAGTTAGGCCCTGAAAGAAAAAAGGAATGATAAAGGTATGCAACCCCTAGGGTGGTTAAGCCACATTGCGGGGCGTGTCCTGATCATGCCCCCGCCAATGTCCATGGTATTTTTAGTGTGTAGTTATGTACGCACGGCACGGATTTTGTCGCTTGACTGGGACTGGGACTGGGGCCGAATTGCTAGGCGAGCTCTGATCGTGCCAGACAATCTTGTTGCAGCTTGTTCTGGACTCGCTTGAAGGTGTCCGGGGGCTGTGACGCCGAATGAGGGGTCTGCCTGAACAGGCTGCTTTGTGCTTGTGTTGCAAGGGCCGCAGTGTGCTCTTCCGTATGGTGCGAGTGTTCTGTGTTTCCATTTTACTGTTATGACCACGTGAGGTCCTGGCATCTTGAGTTTGAGGTATGCGTAATGCGGCACTGCATTGAATTTTGCAAATGTTGTCCGTCCGAGCAGTGCATGATAGCACTGCGAAATGGGGCAATGTCAAAGATTAACTCTTTGCTTTGGAAGTTGTCCGGTGATCCAAAGACCAGTTCCAGTGTGATTGAGCCTGTGCAATGGGCCTCTACACCTGGGATGAAGCCTTTAAAGGTGGTTTTGCTGGGTTTGATCCTCGAGGGATCGATACCCATTTTTGGCACTGTATCCTGATAAAGCAGGCTCAGGCTGCTACCTCCGTCCATAAGGACTCGAGTGTGGTGAAATACATCAATGATGGGGTCTAGGACCAGTGCGGTGGATCTGCCATGACGGATGCTAGTGGGGTGGTCCCTGCGATCGAAGGTGATCGGGCAAGCAGACCATGGGTTGAACTTTGGGGCGACGGGCTCCATCACATAGACGTCCCTTAGTGCATGCTTCTGCTCCCTCTTGGGAATGTGGGTTGCGTATATCATGTTCACCGTCTTCACTTGTGGGGGAAACCCCTTCTGTCCTCCTGTGTTCGGCGGTCGGGGCTCCTCCTCATCATTGCTATGCAGCCCCTTGTCCTTGTTTTTGGCATTTAACTTGCCGGCCTGCTTGAACACCCAGCATTCTCTGTTGGTGTGATTGGCTGGCTTGTGGGGGGTGTCGTGGATTTGACATGAGCGATCCAGTATGCGATCCAGACTGGACGGAGCCGGAGTATTTCTTTTAAATGGCTTTTTCCGCTGACCGGATCTAGAGCCTCTGAATCCGGCATTGACTGCCGTATCTTCGGTGTTATTGCCGTTATTGCGGCTCTTTAGTCTATTATGACGCTGCCTACCGTTAACATCTTTGGTATCCAAGGTATCCAGATTCCTCAATGTGTTGTTCCTGCGAGCCAGCTAGCTGTCCTCGCCCGCACAAAAGCGGGTCATGAGTGTTGTGAGGGCTGCCATAGATTTCGGCTTCTCCTGGCCGAGGTGGCGGGCGAGCCACTCGTCGCGGATGTTATGCTTGAATGCCGCTAGGGCCTCTGCATCCGGACAGTCTACAATTTGGTTTTTCTTAGTCAGGAACCGTGTCCAGAATTGTCTGGCCGATTCCCCTAGCTGCTGGGTTATGTGGCTCAAGTCATCAGCATCCAGTGGCCGCACGTAAGTGCCCCTGAAGTTGTCAAGGAATGCATCTTCCAGATCCTCCCAATTGCCGACGGAATCTGCGGGCAAGTTGTTCAGCCAATGCCGAGCTGGTCCTTTGAGTTTTAGTGGGAGGTACTAGATGGCATGTAGATCATTACCGCGAGCCATGTTGATGTGAAGGAGGAAATCCTCAATCCATACAGCGGGATCTATTGTGCTACCGTATGATTCGATGTTTACGGGTTTGAAACCCTCCGGGAATTCATGATTCATAACTTAATCAGTGAAGCATAGGGGGTGTGCGGTTCCTCTGTACCGGGCTATATCCCGACGTAGTTCGTATGAGTCTTGTCTGCTGTATTCAGCCCGGCCGGATTTACTCTTGGTGTATCTGACGCGACGATCATCGTCCCGTGTTGGCGCGCGTGCCCGTGTCCCGTATATTGACCTTGCGATTTTTTCCTTATTGTTCAATATGTCTCGCAGGTCCTCTGTGTTACCCCGGGCCTTAGTATTTTTGATTGAGTGGCGACGGGGTGCGGGCTGAACTTCAGGATGAAACGCCTCTTTGGCTCGGCCGCGTAGTGGCCGGTCAGCCGCATCGTACTCTAGTGAATGAGGTTTCAATGCTTCCTCCTCGAGGTGAGGTAGCAACCTGCATTTTGGGTAACTCTTGGACGGGCGCTCGAGTTCATGCTCCTCGGCCGCAAGGACTTCGGTCCACCTGTCTGCTAGCAAGTCTTGATCAGCTTGAAGCTGTTGCTGCTTTTTCTTCAGGCTATTTGCCGTGGCCATAAGCCGGCGCTTGAAGCGCTCTTGCTCGACGGGGTCCTCAGGCACGATAAACTCGTTGTCGCTGAGGCTCGCCTCATCTTCGGAGAGAGGCATGTAATTGTCCTCCTCTGGTTCTCCATCTGCTGCCTGCTCTGGGGGGGCTAGCTTGTTCATCCTCCAGCTCTACATCGTATTGGAGGGGATTGTTGTTGTCTTCGGTGCTATCCGGAGTGTTATTATCTCCTGTGCCAGTATCACTGCTCTTGCTGTGGCGGGACTTAGAGCGGAGCCGCTGACGTCGGCGCTTGGGTTGCTTCTTGGATGGGTCATCCTCCGTTGTCTCGTCGCCATTGCCTTCTTTGGGGGTGTCCACCATGTATATATCATATGATGAGGTGGCGGTCCAGCGCCCTGAGGGCGGTGGTTCCTGTTCGTCTCTGGCTTCTTCGTCCATACCGTCAAAGTCTTTGGAGTCGAAGTAGAGCATGTCGGTTAAGTCGTCGAAAGTGGCTACAAAGTGGGTGGTGGGTGGGAAGCGAATTTCTTCGTCGTCTGCATCCCATTCTAGCCGGACATAGTTCGGCCAAGGTTCTCCTGACAGGGAGAGATACCTTAATCAATTTAGCATGTCGCCGAAGGGCGAGTGCTGAAAGATATCTGCGGAGGTGAACTCCATGATCGGCGCCCAGTCGGATTCGACAGGCACGGATGTGAGCGGCTCGGAGTCCGTGGCCGGAGATGAACCCAGTGGTTCGGCGACACGGCTCTCGTAAGGGGTGAAGTCAGTATCTGGCTCTATTGCCACTGAGAGGGCGGCCTCCATGGCGGGGTCTATCCCTCCGCTCTCGGACGGCGCGATTTGCTCCGGATTAACGGTCGGAGTGGTTGCGGATGCGATCTCCCGAACATTGTCCAACGGCAGAGTTACGTCATGCTCGTCATGAATGTGCGACGTACCCGACATGGGCTCGAATCCGTCGAAGATCAAGTCTCCGCGGATGTCGGCAGTTTAGTTTAAGTTTCAGAACCTGGCCTGATGGCCAGGGGCGTAGCTCTCGATCTGCTCCAGATGGCCAAGCGAATTGCCCCGCAGTGCGAAGCCGCCGAATATGAAGATCTGTCCGAGGAGGAAAGCCTCACCCTGGACCGCATCGCTAGCGATGATCGAAGGAGCCATCAAGCCTTATGGTGAAGACACAGTGGAACTCTCAATGATAGTACCAATGTCGGTGTCAAAACCGGCAGATCTCAGGTAGGGGGTCCCGAACTGTGTGTCTAAGGCGGATGGTAACAGGAGGCAGGGGACACGATGTTTACCCAGGTTCGGGCCCTCTTGGTGGAGGTAATACCCTAGGTCCTGCTTGATTGTTCTTGATGATATGAGTATTACAAGAGTTGATCTACCACGAGATCACAGAGGCTAAACCCTAGAAGCTAGCCTATGGTATGATTGTATGTTGTCCTACGGACTAAACCCTCCGGTTTATATAGACACTGGAGGGGGCTAGGGTTACACAAGGTCGGTTACAAAGGAGGAGATATACATATCCGTATTGCCTAGCTTGCCTTCCATGCCAAGTAGAGTCCCATCCGGACACGGGACAAAGTCTTCAATCTCGTATCTTCATAGTCCAACAGTTTGGCCAAAGGATATAGTCCGGCTGTCCGAAGACCCCCTAATCCAGGACTCCCTCAGTCCTTCTTTGGACTTTAACACTTTGAGCACCTTAGATGTTTCACATGCTTGTGTTGGTAGTCCTTGCATATCATGTATAAATTTCTTGCTCAAATCTCATGATGATATGCTTGCTATGTTTTGTTACCATGATAAAAATGTATCTATTTCCTCAAGTTGTTGTGCTAACAATGTAGAGGAAACTCAACACTCCATGGAATAAGATGTGGTCTTAAATGGTGCTTCAAGGGATCCTACATCATCATCTATTGCTTTTGCCTTATGGCTAAGGCTTCAAAGGTATCTCCTACTTTGAACCCCAATATGTCTCTTGATGATGATGTTAATGCTAATGATGATGAGGATAATGATGAAGAGAACGATAATGTCGCTTCCTTAAAAATAAAGGGAGAAATGATTTTTAAAGATCTTCATAAGAATAAAATTGCTTGTTCCAACTTCATGGAAATCATGTCTATTGCAATTGAGGCCAAGAAATCCATTGAGGAGTTGGAATCTCATCTCGAGGAGCACGAGGTCACCATTGATAAAATGGAAGGTCATGAGCGTGATTACGCTAATGAGATCGCGGACCTCTCTCAAGCTCTTGAACTTGAACAAACCACCAAGGAATTGCTTGAGGAGACCTTTGCTCTAGAACTATCTAGAATAAAGGAATCTCATGATAGAGCACTTGAGGTGGCAAATGATTTCGAAACTAAAAATGCTAAGCCTGAAGTTGCTCATGGTAAACTCCTTGAGGATTTTGAGCACCTCGAAAATGGCTCAAGGGTCATCAAGGGTGAGCTCATCAAACTCACCAATTCTCATGCTCAACTTGAAGCTTCTTATTTAAAAGAGCTTGCCAAGTTGACCTCTCCTCTTGTTGTTAATGATGATGCTTGTGCTACTAACTCTATTACTTGTGAAGCATCCATTTTGAAGGAGAATGTTGAGCTACTAGCTCAACTTGAGTTGCTATCTAGCACTTATGGGAAATTGGAAGAAAGCCATGAAAAGCTCTCCAGCTCTCATGATGATCTTATAGTATCCCATAATGTTCTAAATATAGCTCATGAGGCCATGATTGCTAATGTAACATCTAGTGAGCCTCATGTGGATACTAGCACTACTTCAAGTCAAAATGCTATATTGCCATGTGCTAGTCCTTGTAATTCATCTACACATAATGTTAGTACATCTTGTGATGAATTTCTCTCCTTGCCTTGTTGCTCTAATGATGAAGTTTATACTTCCTCTAGTACTTGTGTTGAGACTAACCATATAGAGGAAATCAAAGAGCTCAAGGCCCAAGTCACTTCATTAAAGAAAGACTTGGAAATGTGTCATGAAGGGAAGTCCACACTCAACAATATCTTGAGTGTTCAAAAATCTCCCAATGACAAAGGTAGACTTGGATTCAACTCCAATAAGAAGAATAAGTCGAAGATGAACAAGAAGAAGGGCCAAAAACAAGTCAAGAATTCGGCGAAGATTATTTGCTTCAAGTGCAAGATTGAGGGGCATCATGTTAGATCTTGCCCATTGAAGAAGAAGGCCATTAGTGACAAGCAACAAGGGAAGCGGCCACAAGTTCATTCTCATGCTCAACCTTAAGTTGAAGAAAGGCCTCTTCCCAAGAAAACTCAAGCTAATTCTTCTCAAGTTGAGAAATCAAGTGAGAAGAAAGTGAAGAGTAGACGTTGCTACCTATGTCGTGAGAAAGGTCACCTTGCTTCCTCATGCACTAGTGGTAACTTATCCAACCTAATTATTATTGATGATATCTATTCTCTTGGGAAGGATAAGGTTGGCAATGTGTTTGCCAAGTTTCTTGGTTCTCAAAGTGGTTTCAAGCAAAGAACCATTTGGGTTGCCAAGCCTATCGTGACTAACCTCTTAGGACCCAACTTGGTTGGGGACCAACAAGCTCAAACTTGATCAATAGGTGTTGTTGGAGGGCATTGGAGAATTGGCTACATTATGAAGAATTAAGGGGACTTCATCATTCTTATTGTCTCAAGCCAAGTCAATTGGGTTATCAAGTTTCTATACTATATCCAATGTGCCTCCTTCCAGTAACTTGTACTTAAATTGTTTACATTGAAAGTTACTTGCCCCTTTGCATGTTTTGGTTTTGTTACTTGCATGTGTTTGTATATGTTATGTCTCCAAATTGCTTATATGTTGTTTTGCACATCATGTACATGTGTGTCATACGTTGAGCCTTTGTGCATCTTGTTTGTATCTTAGTTGGATCTTGTGACAGATTAATGTAATATCCCATTGTGGGGGAGTGATGTGCTTTGTGCACCTCACAATCCTATAAATGTGTGTACATGAGGAATACCATCTAGTATTGATATTACAAGATTATCTTGTCGCTATGTGGTATGTCTTCTCATGAGAAATTCAAATTCTAAATAGTCCATTAATTATCTCTTGTTAGATCCTCTTATTGCCTCTTGTTAAGTTTTTATTGGTATCACATTATGGGGGAGTAATATGCTATGTCCATATTACAAGCCTAGAAAATGTGTACATTTGAGATATTATCACCTAGAATTGATATTGTAAATTATCTTGTTCTTAGGTGGCATGTTAGCTCTACAAGTTGCAATTTTCTTGTGTTTGGTGTGAAGATGATGTTTGATATCCTTGCTATCTACCAATGGGAATTATTTCCAAATACTTCTTGTCTTTTGACAATTGGTACTCACTTATGTGTGGTAGAAATTATTGATCATCTTTACATTGGCCTTTTGCTTTTAGTTGCCTTATCTCTTGCCTAGGATTGTGTCAACTCCCATTGTATTCCATACCACTTGTGGATCTTGTTATTTCCTTGAGCTTGTCTAGTGTTTGTATAGATATAGTGAAAGTGGTGATCCCATCTTGTTCTTTTTGTATTCAAATGCAAATTCTCTATAATGCACAATGCTTGGGGGAGCTATCCTATTTTTCTTAGAACGCTCACCTTGTGATCCTTATCAAGTGTGTGTTGGTGGAATGCAAATGGTTTCTTTTTGGTACTTTGTGCCATCATGAAACATTGTAGACCACTTGGTTTGTTTGGAACCATTCTCTCTTTTGGGAGTTTGACATCTTTCTTTTTGCGTGTATCAATGGATATCTCATTCCTTGATGTATCTTTCAGTTGATATTGAAGGAAATATGTCCTAGAGGCAATAATAAAGTTGTTATTTATATTTCCTTATATCATGATAAATGTTTATTATTCATGCTAGAATTGTATTAACCGGAAACTTAGTAAATGTGTGAATACATAGACAAACAGAGTGTCCCTAGTATGCCTCTACTTGACTAGCTCGTTAATCAAAGATGGTTAAGTTTCCTAGCCATAGACATGTGTTGTCATTTGATGAACGGGATCACAACATTAGAGAATGATGTGATGGACAAGACCCATCCGTTAGCTTGGCATAATGATCGTTTAGGTTATTGCTATTGCTTTCTTCGTGACTTATACATGTTCCTATGACTATGAGATTATGCAACTCCCGAATACCGGAGGAACACTTAGTGTGCTATCAAACGTCACAACGTAACTGGGTGATCATAAAGATGCTCTACAGGTGTCTCCGATGGTGTTTGTTGAGTTGGCATAGATCCATATTAGGATTTGTCACTCCGATTGTCGGAGAGGTATCTCTGGGCCCTCTCGGTAATGCATGATACGTCTCCAACGTATCTACTTTTCCAAACACTTTTGCCCCTGTTTTGGACTCTAACTTGCATGATTTGAATGGAACTAACCCAGACTGACGTTGTTTTTAGCAGAACTGCCATGGTGTTATTTTTGTGCAGAAATAAAAGTTCTCGGAATGACCTAAAAATCCACGGAGACACGTTTTGGAATTAATGAAAAATACTGGCGAAAGAATCAGCATCAGGGGGCCCACACACTATCCCTGGGACTCCACCGACCTCAACCCCAACTCCATATATTCACTTTCGGGGAGAGAAAAATAAGGCAGAAGGATTCATCGCGTTTTACGATACGGAGCTGCCGCCAAGCCCTAATCTTCCTCAGGAGGGATGATCTGGAGTCCGTTCGAGGCTTCGAAGAGGGGAATCCGTCGCCATCATCATCATCAACCATCCTCCGTCACCAATTTCATGATGCTCACCACTGTGCGTGAGTAATCTCATCGTAGGCTTGCTGGACGGTGATGGGTTGGATGATATTTACCATGTAATCGAGTTAGTTTTGTTAGGGTTTGATCCCTAGTATCCATTATGTTCTAATATTGATGTTGCTATGACTTTGTTGTGCTTAATGCTTGTCACTAGGGCCCGAGTGTCATGATTTCAGATCTAAACCTATTATGTTTTCATGAATATATGTGAGTTCTTGATCCTATCTTGCAAGTCAATAGTCACCTACTATGTGTTATGATCCGGTAACCCCGAAGTGACAAAAATCAGGACCACTCCCGGTGATGACCGTAGTTTGAGGAGCTCATGTATTCACAAAGTGTTAATGCTTTGGTCCAGTACTCTATTGAAAGGAGGCCTTGATATCCCTTAGTTTCCAATAGGACCTCGCTGCCACAGGAGGGTAGGACAAAAGATGACATGCAAGTTCTTTTCCATAAGCACGTATGACTATATTCGGAATACATGCCTACATTACATTGATGAACTGGAGCTAGTTCTGTGTCACCCTATGTTATAACTGTTGCATGAGGAATCACATCCGACATAATTATCCATCATTGATCCATTGCCTACGAGCTTTTCACATATTGATCTTTGCTTAGTTACTTTTCCGTTGCCACTATTACGATTGCTACAAAAACTACTACTGTTACTTTTGCCACCGTTATCTTTACATCGATACTACTTTGCTACTAAATACTTTGTTAGCGATATTAAGTCTTTCAGGTGTGGTTGAATTGACAGCTCAACTGATAATACTTGAGAATATTCTTTGGCTCCCCTTGTGTCGAATCAATAAATTTGGGTTGAATACTCTACCCTCGAAAACTGTTGTGATCCCCTATAATTGTGGGTTATCAATGCACATCACTATCAGCCTTGCAAGTAGTGTGACTAATGAGTTAGTTGCAGAATGATGCATTATGGAACGAGTAAAGAGACTTTCCGGTAATGAGATTGAACTAGGTATGATGATACCGATGATTGAATCTCGAGCAAGTAACATACCATGACAAAGGGAACAACGTATGTTGTTATGCGGTTTGACCGATAAAGATATTCATAGAATATTTAGGAGCTGAAAGCACAAGTGCTCCCTGGGTGATTTTGGTAATTAATGTCAACATATCTCTTGTTGGACTAATGCTTTCATCTAGTATGTTTCAGATAAGTTCAACAATGGAGTGGCATGGACTAGAGGATGTGGAACCCCTTCGAGATGATAAGGACAAAGGATTGGCTCAAGCTCAAAGCTCAGGACTCTACATTTTTTTATTTTAGTGATCCAAGATCACATTGAGTCCATAGGAAAGCCAATACTATTAAGAGGGGATGAGGTGTTGCTTAATGGCTTGCTTGCTCAAAGTGCTTAGTGATATGCTCCAAAACCCTCAACCACTTTCTCACATCTGCATTTGTCCCAAACCAAAAGTCAAACTTGGCCCCACCGAAACTTTCTATACGAGGCCACCGAGTTCACTTAACATAGCCACTGCCAGAAACCCTAATCAATTCGGTCTCACCGATGGGATCTCGGTCTCACCGAGATGGGCTTGCAAACTCTCTGTTACCTATTGCATTAATTTCGGTCTCACTGAAATATGAAATTGGTCCCACTGAGTTTGCTTGGCCAACTCTCTGTTTAGCTTATTATGAAAATCGGTCCCACCGAGTTTGTGTAATCGGTCCAACCGAGATAAGGCTTTACCCTAACCCTAGCACATCGGTCCCACCGAGTTGATCATGTCGGTCCGACCGAAATGCCCAATGGTCACATTATGAACCAAATCGGTCCGACTGAGTTTTATAATTCGGTCCTACTGAGTTTGGTGATTTATGTGTAACGGTTAGATTTTGTGTGGAGGCTATATATACCCCTCCACCCACTCTTCATTTGGGGAGAGAGCCATCAGAACATGCCTACACTTCCAACATACATTTTCTGAGACAGAACCACCTACACTTGTGTTAAGGTCAAGATATTCCATTCCAACCACATAAATCTTGATCTTTAGCCTTCCCCAAGTTGCTTTCCACTCAAATCATCTTTCAACCAAATCCAGTCCTATGAGAGAGAGTTGAGTGTTGGGGAGACTATCATTGGAAGCACAAGAGCAAGGAGTTCATCATCAACACACCATCTATTACCTTTTGGAGAGTGGTGTCTCCTAGATTGGTTAGGTGTCACTTGGGAGCCTCCGTCAAGATTGTGGAGTTGAACTAAGGAGTTTGTACGGGCAAGGAGATCGCCTACTTCGTGAAGATCTACCCTAGTGAGGCAAGTCCTTCGTGGGTGATGGCCATGGTGGGATAGACAAGGTTGCTTCTTCGTGGACCCCTCGTGGGTGGAGCCCTCCGTGGACTCGCGCAACCGTTACCCTTCGTGGGTTGAAGTCTCCATCAACGTGGATGTACGATAGCACCACCTATCGGAACCACGCCAAAAATCTCCGTGTCTCCAATTGTGTTTGCACACTCCAATCCACCCCTTTACATTCTTGGAACTTGCATGATTTACTTTCCGCTGCTCATATACTCTTGTCATGCTTGCTTCATATGTATTGTGAATGTTTGAACTTGTGCCAAAACTCCACTTCAACTTAAAGAATTTAAAAACTGCAACTTTTCTTGCTAAGAGTCTATTCACCCCCCTCTAGACACCTCTTCTCGATCCTTTCAATTGGTATCAGAGCATTGGTCTCCATTGCTTTGGTTTAAACACCTTTGGAGGAAGATGGATGAGTCTACATTGGGAAGTCTTAGATGTAGAGTGCCTATTCTTGATGGAGAGTACTTTCACGAGTGGAAAAATGAGATGCTTGAGATTTTCAATGAATATCACTTGAACAAGTACATTACTAGCCCTTGTGCACCTCATGTTGATCCTTTGCATCCTACCCTTGATGAGTCTATTGACATGATCTGTAATCTTAGAACTGTCAATTTAATCACTAGAGGTTTGCCTAGAAACTTGCTTGCTAGCTTGCTTGCTCTTGATTGTGCCTACACCATATGGAGATTCCTTGAGGAACGTTTTCCAAACTATTCCTTGAAAAACTTAGATGAGATTCTTCATAAGTCTATTGCCTTGAGTAAGATGATTTCCAATGATCCCAAATTTGGTGATTGCTTACTTGAGCTTACAAATCTCACGAGTGCCAAAGGAGATATTGGAATCATTAGCAATATCATTTCCGAAGTCATTAGAATTCATAGAGATGAACATTGTTACGGTCATACTTCTGATGAATCACTCTCTCTAGGAATTGATCCACCACATGATGATGTTGAACATGGATACTATGATGAGGATGATGATAGTGACTATGATCTTGATGATGCGATGAGACACTTTGGTCTTAAGGCTAATCTTCGCGGCTACATGGCTGGAGGAAAAGAATGGTTCTTGATTGTGGATGTACTGATCATATGACCGGAGACAAAGATATGTTTCGTGAGCTTGCTGAAAACGACGGCCCTCGAAAGTATGCCACTTTCGGTGATAACTCAAAGGGTAAGGTGGTTGGCCTTGGTAAGGTGGCCATCTCACATGATATCTCCATACAAAATGTTATGGTCATTGAATCGCTTGGCTACAATTTACTTTCCATATCTAGACTTGCTGACTTTGGTTTCAACGTCCTATTTACTGAAGTAGATTGTCAAGTGTTTCATAGAGATAATCATAAAATGGTCTTTACCGGTACACACAGAGGTGATCTATATATTGTCGATTTCACTAAAAAAGCTTAACCTAGAACTTGCCTAATTGCTAAATCCTCGAAAGGTTGGTTGTGGCATAGAAGGTTAGGTCATGTGGGCATGCGAAATCTTGATAAGCTTATTAAAGGTGATCATATCCTTGGAGTAAAATATGTCATATTTGACAAGGATAGACTTTGTAGTCTTGTCAAGCAGGAAAACAAGTTGGAGGAAGTCACCCCGTGAAGAACATTATGACCACGAGAAGACCGCTCGAGCTACTTCATATGGATCTCTTTGGTCCCAATGCCTACAAGAGTCTCGGTGGTAACTCATTTGGTCTAGGTATAGTTGATGATTTTTCAAGATTTACGTGGGTGTTCTTTCTTGATGATAAATCGCAGGCCCAAAAGATCTTCAAGAACTTCGCTAGGAAGGCCCAAAATCAATTTGAAGTGAAGATCAAGAAGGTTCGCAGCGACAATGGAACGGAGTTCAAGAACGCAAATGTGGATACCTTTCTTGACGAAGAAGGGATTTCACATGAGTTCTCGGCTACATACACGCCTCAACAAAATGGAGTTGTTGAGAGGAAGGATCGAACTCTTATTGAGATGGCAAGAACGATGCTAGATGAGTACAAGAATCCAAAACACTTTTGGGCGGAAGCGGTTGAGACAGCTTGTCATGCAACAAATCGCTTGTATCTTCACAAGCTACTCAGCAAGACGGCATACGAGCTCCTCACCGGTAACAAACCCCAAGTTGGATACTTTCGAGTATTTGGCTCAAAGTGCTACATTCTTGATAAGCATCTTCGTTCTAAATTTGCTCCTAAATCTCACGAGGGTTTCCTACTTGGTTATGGCTCAAACTCTCACACTTACCGTGTCTACAACAATTTCACCCGAAAGGTTGAAGAGACGATAGATGTGAAGTTTGATGAATCTAACGGCTCGCAAGTAGAGCAATTGCCAATTGATGTCGGAGATAAATACCCTTCGGAAGCAATCCAAGACTTGTCTATTAGATAGATTCGACCAAAGGAGGTGAAGGAGAGTACCTCGTCCGTCCAAGTGGAGGCTTCCACCTCACGACAAGGTGAACCAAGAGTCGACATGGAAGCATCCACGAGTGGGACACATCAAGATGAAGAAAATGAGGAAGTACACCAAGATGAACCTCATCAACCTCCTTCTCCACTACGACGAGAGAATGACAACATCAACAATGAAGAAGGACAAGATGAAGAAGATGTTCCACCCCGACCCAAGAAAAAGCTCCCACAAGTTCGACCAAGAGTCTCAATAGATCATCCCGTCAAACAAATCTTCAATGATATTCAAACCGGGAGAATCACTCGCTCTAAAACTCGTTTGGCTAATTTTTGTGAACATTATTCATTCATCTCTAGTATTGAACCTATGAAGGTTGAGGAAGCATTGGAAGATCCGGATTGGATAAACGCCATGCATGAAGAGCTACACAACTTTGAGAGAAATAAAGTATGGACATTGGTCGAGAAGCCCTACAACAACCACAATATCATTGGTACCAAATGGGTGTTTCGCAACAAGCAAGACAAAGATGGTCAAGTCGTCTGCAACAAAGCTCGTCTCGTCGCCCAAGGCTACACTCAAGTCGAAGGTATGGACTATGGTGAGACATATGCCCCCGTTGCTAGACTTGAGCCCATCCGCATCTTACTTGCCTATGCTAATCACCATAATATCACTTTATACCAAATGGACATTAAAAGTGCTTTTCTAAACGGTGAAATTGAGGAGGAAGTTTATGTTAAACAACCTCCCGGCTTTGTTAATCCTAAGAAACCCAATCATGTTTACAAACTTCACAAAGCTCTTTATGGTCTTAAAAAAGCTCCTAGAGCGTGGTGTAAATGCGTAACGAAGTTCCTTATTGAAAAAGGCTTTGAGATTGGAAAAATAGATTCTACTCTTTTTACTAAAAGGGTTAATGGTGAATTATTTGTATGCCAAATTTATACTGATGATGTCATATTTGGCTCAACTAACCCTCATTTTAGTGAGAAGTTAAGCTAATGTCAAAGAAGTTGCAGATGTCTATGATGAGTGAACTCAAGTTGTTTCTTGGGTTGCAAATCAAGCGTACTAAGGAAGGCACCTTTGTTTCTCAAACAAAGTACACCGAGAACTTATTCAAGAAGTTCAACATGCAAGAAAGCAAAGGTATGAAAAATCCCATGCCAAATAGTGGACGTCTTGATTTGACCAAGGACGGCAAATTGGTTGACCAAAAGGTTTACCGCTCTATGATTGGATCATTGTAATATCTATGTGTGTCCCGTCCCAATATTATTCTAAGTGTGTGCATGTGTGCACGATATATATCAAGCGGCCCCCAAATAATGTCATCTTAAGGATGTGAAAATGATAGTGAGATACTTAATACATACAACAAATTTTGGCATTTGGTATCCTAAGAGGTCCTCTTTTGATCTTGTTGGCTATTCCGATTCGGACTATGTCAGAGACAAGGTTGATAGAATGTACACTTCGGGTACTTGTCAATTTCTAGGTAGATCTCTTGTATCTTGGTCCTCCAATAAACAAAACTCGGTATCCTTATCCACCGCCGAAGCGGATGGGATCAATGTGGAACATGTTCCATTGCTTTGTGACAATGAGAGTGCTATTGTAGCGACCCGACCTCAGACGATCAAGTCTTTGTGCTTCAGTGTCATCCCTGGATCGGTAACGCTAACACACACAGTACTCGAAGAATTTATAACAGAGTAGCAATCACACACTTATTACATCAAATGTCTCAAGAGAAAACTTATTACAATAAATATGGCTTAAGGCCATCTAATACGATAACATCGGAAGGCTTGGAAGATAAAGTGAGTCCATCAACTCCAATGACATAGCTGAGTGCACGACCACGGCCTAGCGAACCTTACTCCTCGTCTGAAAAGTCAGCAACATGATAAGTTGCAGCCCGAAAACGGATCCGCACATGGAATATGCTAGCAATGTAATACAGTAGAGTAATGAACAGATAAATGGTATCACTACATGCATATATGGCTGGTGGAGGTTGTATGGTTAATATGTTTGGCGAAAACCAATTTTTTCCTACAACAAAGTAATATATTTTATTTAACTATCATGGTAGTTGAAACAACATTGAGTAGGTTCCTCCAACTCAATCCCAATTAATAGTAATTATCAACTCAACAAAATTAATTTAGAGTAATGAGATCCATATGATAATCCAAGAACCACATACTCAAGATGTCCATAACCGGGGAAACGGCTAATCATGATTAGTTTGTACACTTTTCAGAGGTTTGCGCACTTTTCCCCACAAGACTCGATCTCCTCCGTTGGATTTCTCGCACTACATGGTGTTTGAGAAACGGATGACCAAGACACAGTCTTTCAGAAACAATAACTCTAACCCTGGGTGGACAGTTACACCTACTTTCCCTCTACATCTGCTAGCCCACCACTGGAAGAGGTCATGCAACATACTCAACTATGCTAGAGCCCATAATAGCTTGTGGCTGCACACAGAAGTTTCTAGCATGAATAATCTTATGATCCCTTTGAGCCTAGGTGGCGGACCGTAGGATGATCACACGGGTACTCCGGGATATCCTAGGACAACACTGGATTCTCCAGGTGCCCACAAGTAATCCACCCAGATGTGTATTAAAGTTGCCACCTTAAGTTAACCATTAATTCACAACTCACATCTGTCATGGATCTCTCAAACCAAACCATGTCTACGAGCATAGCATGGCAATATAAGCGTACGTTGAAAATAACTCGCAAGGGTTTGATGATAAACAGGGCAATAGGTTCTACCTCATCAACTACTTTCCAATACCCACAAGTTAAACACTTCCTAATCATGCAATGTTTGAGGATTGGAACTAATGCATAAAAATTGGGTATGAAAGAAGTATGATCAATGTGTTACTTGCCTTGCCGATGATCCGCAAAACCTAGTGACTCGTAGAAGCACGCTTCGCACTCCGGGAATTCTATCGCAAAAAAACAATAGCATAAATAAGCACTCAAGCAATGAAGCACGGGTAAAACTCAAATAAGAAGATCTAACCAGAAAGTTCAGATGAAGAACTCCGGTTTGCAAAAAAAAAATTCAAATCAAACGGAGCAACGAAACTCAAACTACAAAAGAAACAAGATCCGATTACTAATCTGGACTAAAGTCAAATTTTACTGTATCAAAATCTTGTTCAAGTTGGTTAAACAGAAAGAGGGCTTCGAGACGAAGACCTAGGCACTTGAATCGTCTGATTCCGATAAACGAGCGAAAAGATAAACTAAAACTAAGATCAGGGCAGAAATCGTGATCGATCATAATCGCGGAAAAACCCTGGAAAAAGAAAAACTGACGAACAGGCTAATGAACGAACGTTCGCTGTCTTTGACTAATGGACGAACAACATTCGTTAAAACAAACATACGGACGAACGTCCGCTATTTAGCTAAACCGCGGAAAACCGAACAAAAACAGATCTAAAAAATAAAAACCGAATCTTAGGGTTTTTAAAAAAACCGAGTGGCTTTCTAACAAAAACCGGTGGTAGCAAGCGGCTACCTCAGCGAGGTCCGGCGGGGTCGGAGGCGAGCGGATCCGGCGGGGGCGGCGCCGGATCGGGGCGGCGGCGAGGCGGCGGCGGCGGGCGGCGCCGTATCGGGGCGGCGGCGAGGCGGCGGCGGCGGGCAGCGGCGTCGGGGCGGCGCTAGGGTTTGGGGTGGCGGCGGCGCGACTTGGGCCTCGGGGTCGCGAGCCTCGGCTTATAAAGCCACCTGGGCGCAGTGTCCAGGTGGAACACAGCCCGGTAAGTCAGTTCCGTTTTCTTAACCTGACGCAGAAAAACAAAGAAAAGAAATACTAAACGGACTCCAAAAATCCTAAAATCAATTTTCCCCATCCTCTGAATGCATAGCAGACAAAGTGAACATTTATTTGGGCCTCTAATGCAATTTTGAAAAACGCACATTTTTCCTAATTCAAATAAAATAGCGATAAAACCCAAATAAAATATATTATTTGATTTTAGTATTTTTTCACCAATATTTCATTTATTTTGGAGAAGTCATATTATCTCCTCTTGTTTATGTTTTTGTATGAAATATTTTCGGAGAGAAAAATAATTAAAACCAAAGTGATCCTTGTTTCGATATTTGAGAAAAATTCAAATATGAGAACTAGGAAATCCCCAACTCTCTCCGAGGGTCCTTGAGTTGCTTAGGATTTTGAGGATCAAAAAATGAAATCCAATAAAGTATGATATGCATGTATGACCTATGTATAACATTCCAAATTGAAAATTTGGGATGTTACAAACCTACCCCCCTTAAGATGAATCTCGCCCTCGAGATTCGGGTTGGCTAGAAAATAGGTGTGGGTGGTCTTTGCATAGATCATCCTCTCTTTCCCAGGTGGCTTCATCCTCGGTATGGTGGCTCCACTAAACTTTGCAAAACTTGATAACCTTGCTGCGAGTAACTCGACTGGAAAATTCGAGAATCCTGACTGGTTTCTCCTCATATGTCAAATCACTTTCTAACTGAATTGCTTCCAGGGGCACTGTATCTCTTAGAGGAATATCGGCCATCTCCACATGGCACTTCTTCAACTGAGAAACGTGAAACACATCATGAACTCCCGACAGTCCTTTGGGTAACTCCAACTTGTAGGCAACCTCTCCCATACGTTCCAAAACTTAGTATGGTCCTACAAATCTCGGGGCTAACTTTCCCTTAACTCCAAAACACTTAACTCCTCGCAGAGGTGACACTCGTAGATATGCTCTATCTCCGATTTCATAGGCTACCTCCTTGCGTTTTGAGTCAGCATAACTCTTCTGCCTGGACTGAGCTACATTCAGCCTATCTCGAATCGGCTTAACCTTCTCTTCAGATTCTTTGATCAAATCCGGTCCAAACAACTGACAGTCTCCAACTTCATCCCACATCTACGGTGTTCTGCACCTTCTTCCGTACAGGGCTTCAAACGGTGCCATCTTCAAACTGGCCTGGTAGATGTTGTTCTATGAGAACTCCATGTAGGGTAAATTATCATCCCAACTAGACCCGTAGTCTAGCGCACAAGCTCTCAACATGTCCTCCAGAATCTGATTGACTCTCTCAGTCTGTCCATTTGTCTGTGGATGAAAGGTTGTACTGAACTCTAGCCTGGTTCCCAAAGTCTAGTGCAACTGATTCCAAAACTTTGAAGTAAACTGTGTTCCTCTATCTGATATGATGGTCCTCGGAACTCCATGCAGACATACGATCCTGGTCATTTATATCTTGGCCAACTTCGCACTTGTATATGTGGTTTTCACTGGGATAAAGTGAGCTACTTTGGTCAAGTGATCCACTACTACCCATATAGAATCATATCTCGATCGGGTCCTGGGTAATCCGGTAATAAAATCCATGCCAAGCTTATCCCACTTCCATTCGGGTATCGACATAGGCTGCAGTAATCCTGCTGGCTTTTGATGTTCTGCCTTCACTCTCTAACATACATCACATACGGCTACATGCTCGGCAATATCCTTCTTCATTCCAGTCCACCAGAAACGCTCCTTCAAATCCAAATACATCTTAGTGTTTCCGGGGTGTATCGAGTATGGAGAGTCATGAGCTTCTTGAAGTATCAACTTCCTGATCTCTGCATTATTAGGCACATAAATGCGGTCCTCAAACCACAAGGTGTCATGCTCATCCTCACGAAAACCTTTGGCCTTTACTTTGCTCATTCTCTCCTTTATCTCAGCAATTTCCTTGTCATCCTTCTGAGCTTCATGAATCTTTCCCAACAATGTAGACTGAACTTCCATCGCTGCCACAAAACCTCTAGGAACAATCTCCAAACAAAGTTCCCTAAGACCCTCAGCTATCTCCTTTGGCATCCCTCCCATTAAGAGAGTATTGACATAACTTTTCCGGCTCAAAGCGTCTGCTACGACATTGGCCTTTCCTGGGTGATAATGCAGCTTTATGTCATAATCCTTTATAAGCTCCAACCATCTCCTTTGTCTGAGGTTCAGCTCCTTCTAGGTGAAAATGTACTTCAAACTCTTATGATCTGTGTACACATCGCAACAGTTTCCAATAAGGAAATGTCTCCAGGTCTTAAGCGCATGCACTATGGCTGTCGGGTGGTAGGTGCGACATATGCCAACGGGTGGCTTATCATTGTGGGAGCCAGTAAGACATTGCCGGTGCCTGGAAACGGGATAAGGCGAATACATGCACGCCGGCGGATCTTACCCAGCTTCGGGGCTCTCCGTGGAGATAACACCCCTACTGCTGCTCTGCGGGGTCTCCGCATGCTCACTAGATGAATCGAGTAGCTACACAACGCTCCTTGAGCTGTTTGGGGGGAGGAGGAAGAAGGGCACGGCTAGCCTGCTTCTTCTCCTCGTGGGGTGTCTAGAACTAGCAGGGGGTCCCCCTTTTGCATGGGTGCCCCGGGGGGTTTATATAGGCCTACTCCCCGGGGGTACAATGGTAATCCGACTGGGCGCGGGGCCCATCCGTATGTGACTGCGCTCGCCGGCTTCTGCGCCGGCTGCTGGGGCCCGCCGACTGGTGGGTCCCGTCGGTTGCCGGCACCTTGGTCGACAGGAAGGTCCCACTGTCCAGGGCCTGGTCGGCGGCTGGTTACTGTGGCTTCATCTTATTGACGTGAGCTTCATCGTGGTAAGCGTGGCTACAGTACCGCCGCCTGCCAGGCGATCGCTGTAGCCTTACCGCGTCTTGTCTCCTTAATGGGGCATCCTCTTCGAGGAAAGCGGCAAGCCGGCTGCGGGGAGCCGGCTCTGTCTTGGGCCGACTGGTGGGAGGTGTGGCCGCCTTCGGGCGTCTCTCTGCTCAAAGGGGCCCACCGCCTGTGGGCCGTGCTGGCGGCCCGTCGTGGGTGACGCCAGGGTCAGCATGGCAGCAGTGCCGCGCCGGACGGGTCATGCCTGCCCCATACGGTGCACTACGCCAGGCGTGCTCCGGGATTCGGGGGCGGCAGGCTTTACTATAGCCATGCCCCGTCGCACCGCCGTTAGGTGGGTGCAGACTTTCGTGGGTACGGCCTTGACCACTTTACGGGGAGCCGGCTTCTTGGAGTCGGCCTTCTCATGGCCGGCTTCTTGGAGTCGGCCTTCTCACGAGGGCTAAAGTTGGACCGCCTTCCGAAAGCCGGCCTGGGTGGCAGCCAGCAAGGGGAAGGCGACCCCTATGTCTTGAATTCTTGAGAGCCGGGCGGGCTCGTAATTTTTTCAGAAGGGCCAGGGGAAGCCGTCTAGGCTACCCATGGCTATTTACTCTGAAAGTAGTCCCCGAAGCTGATCGAGCTCCGAGGCGAGCAGGGGGACGAGAAGCTGGGTCAGCTTCCCATCCTGAAGAGCCGGCTTAGCGGGCGTATGCCGACTTCAGAGGGCCCCGCGTCCTGTGGGCGGGAGGAGAGGGGGGCGGACCCGCGTGCTGACCACGGGCCCTCCCGCGGCCACATGGCAGCGAGATCCTGCGAGCGCATGCGCGCGACGGGATGCCGCCGCAGACTCGGGCCCGCCACTCGCGAGCCTTGGTCCGGGTGCGGATCTTCCGTGGCCCACAAGGGCCGCTCGCCTTCCCGGGGCAGTTTTGTTTCGCCGTTAAGGCTCGATAATCGCGGGACATGGGGAGCGGGCACGATCGATCCCCACGCTTCCCCACGCCGCACCTCCTCGGCTCCACCACGTGAGCCTATAAGTAGGGGGAGGAGAGAGAGCGACAGAGGTTCGCACACTCTCTCCCGCTCCGCCCCTCCTAACCCTCGTCTTCTTCCTCTTGCTGCCGTCGCAGCTTCCCGTCTCAGCGCCGCCGCGTCTCTACACCACCTCGCTCCCATGGCGTTGTCAAGCTCGTGGGACGGCTCCAACGTCCATGAAGACCATGTGGAGTTCCTCCGCCAGACCCGGTGCCTGCCCGGTGCCGACCGTGTACAGGTCCGCCTGGCGCCAGAGAAGGAGATCTCGCCGGCACCGGAGGAGGGCGAGCGGGTCGTCTTCCGCTCGCACTGTCTGCGCGGCTTCGGCCTTCCGGCGAGCGGGTTTCTGCGCTCTTTCCTGGAGTTCTACAACCTCCAGCCGCATCACCTTACGCCCAATGCGGTGATGCTACTGTCAGCCTTCGTCTCCCTCTGCGAAGGCTTCTTGGGGCTTCTCCCCACGCTGGAGCTCTGGGGAGAGTTCTTCCAGAGCAAGCTCGGCACAGTCGTCGCCGGCGTGCCCGCCCCCTGCGGAGCCTTCATCGCCATGAGGAGGGCGAGCGAGAACAACCCGTTCCCGCCCATCCCCCTGATCCAGTCGGTGAAGGTCTGGCAGAGATCTTATTTCTATGTGAAGAACATCGCCGAGCAAGGAGACTACATCAACCTGTCGGCTTACGTAGCCGGCCCGCCGGCTGGGAGGCAGCCCTCGTGGGGCTTCCGGTCCCGGTCATTGTCTCCGGCCGAGAACGCCGCCATCTCCCGGCTTGGGGTGATGATTCAGTCGGAAGGCCTGCGCGGGGCCGACTTGGTGGCCGCCTTCGTGGAGCGCCGGATTCTCCCTCTCCAAAGCCGGCCCCATATGATGTGTCAGATGAGCGGCCGCTTCGACCCAAGCCGGCTGAGCACATGGGAAATGCCCCACGCGGAGGTGGCGCTCATGGTCAACTACATTGCCAACTGCAAGCTCGCCGGGGACTGGCAATACGGCAAGGTGCCGTATTCTCGCACCAATCCTCTGCCCGTGGTAAGCTTCTCTCTCTATCTTCTTTTTGTCGTCGGCCGGCTTCATGATGGCTGGCTTCTGACTAGTCAGTTCTTTTGAGCAGAACCCTCTTCTTGCGCCGCCGGCTGGGGTGGTGGGAATTGAACGCCAGTATACCCCCGACCGCATGGTGGATGATGTTGACGACCCGGACTTGGGGGCGGCCGCCATGGAAGACACCGTCGTGGGGGACAGTGCTGAGCCCGGAGGCTCAAGGTTCACCGCGAGCTTTGAGGACTAGACGGACGAATTCGAAGCCGAAGTTGCCCCGCATCGCCAGCCGGCGGCCGACCATCAGGGCGCGGGCTCGTCTATCGCGCCGACTGCCGGCGGCGGCACACAGAAGCGTCGGGCCGCTTTAGGCCTCTTCGGCAGTCGGCCGAAGAAGTCCAAAGCCTCCGCCGCGGTGACCAAGCGAGACGAGGCGGCTGCGAAAGCGGCCCGCTTCCGCAAGGCAGTGAAACATCCTCCGGCGGTCTCAGCGTAAGCCTTCAACTGCCTTGCCGCATGCTCGTCATCATTCTCTTTCTCTTCGAATATTCTTCTTAACTTTTCCTCGCTTGCTGGACAGGGCGCCACTTTCCCTTGAGCAGGGTCCGGGCGGCTCCATCGTGGGGCCGGCTGGAGGGTCTTCGAGCTCCCGCCGTGTGGACCCCCGCGCGGATCTCAGGGAGGCCACAGAGCGGAACTCCCGCGAAGCGCGGGAGGAGCGCGAGGCGGCAGAGAAGGCGGCCGCCCAGGCGGCGAGGGAGCAGGCCGAAGCGGCAGCCAAGGCCCAGACGGAGGCGGCTACCGCGGAGACGGAGGCGGAAAGCTCGCGCAGCCAGCCTCCGCTGCTCGCCATTCCTCTCCGAGCCATAGCCCCCGACACCCCGTTGCCCTTAGCGGAGGAGATCGTCCAAGACCCGCCGCTGTTGGAGAAGGGGGAGGACCCCGTGGGCTTGGCGGGGAGAGCGCTGCCAGCAGCGCCAACCGGAGCGGGCCAAGGCAGTCAATCATTAGCGGCGCCGGAGGGGCCGGCCGGAGGTGAGCCGGAGAACAGAGCCGGCCTCGAGGTGCAGCTGGCGACGGGCCGGCGCGCAGGGGGAGGCGCCGCTCCGCCAGAGTTGCACCGAGCCGCGGGCACAGGCCAGTCGGTGGAAGATCTGGAGGCGGCCAGCACTGCCACGTCCGAGTGGACTCCCAGCGGGGGAACTGGCGAGCTGAATGTGGCGGCTCAAGGGGTCCGGAGCCGGCTGCAAGCTCAGGCCGCCCTGCTGCAACAGTTCACCCAGGAGTTCTTGTCAACGCGAGCCACTATCCGGGTGAGTCCTTTGTTCTTGGCTGCTTTGCTTTCTTAATTTCTTCCGTGGGGGCGCGTCAGCGCACCCACTGGGTGTAGTCCCTGAGATTCGGGCCGACTGCAACGCAGTCGGGTCGGATCTTTCTCGACGGCTATCTTACTTTGCTTTTTTCTGAACTTTCAGGAATACCACAACCTTCGTGCTGCCGCCTTCAACTCCCAGGCTCGGGAGTTGAGCCGGCGGACCGACGACCTGGCCGACAGCCGAAGTAAGTACTTGGTTTTGTCTGTCTCCTGTGGGGGCGCGTCAGCGCACCCACTGGGTGTAGTCCCCGAGATTCGGGCCGACTGCTGCGCAGTCGGGTCGGATCTTTCTTGACGACTCTTTTCTTATTGGTTTTTCTTTTTCTTTGTCTTCAGGGGCCAACGCCGACTTGAGGAAGGAGCTTGGCGAAGCGAAGGCCGCCCTTCACACCAAGGAGGCCGAGTGCGCCGCCTTGGTCCAGGAACGGGATCGCCTAGCCAAGAAGCTGGCCGACCAAGAGGAGAGCCACAAAGCGGCCCTGCAGGCGGCGCAGGAAAGCGAAGCCGCCTTGAAGGCGGAGTATGAGATGGCGGCGGCGAGCTGGTCTGAGACCCGGCGAGCCCTGGACGAAGGCTTCGGCCGGATCGAGGACTTGATCGACGGTAAGCTGCCTTCCTCGGCCCTCCCCTGCCCTTTGCCGCTTGGGTTTTTTGACTTATCTTGAACTGTTGCTTGTTTTTGGTGCAGACTACTTCCCCGGCTACTCCGCCTTTGCCGCCCGAAGCATTGAGGCCCATCGCGAGGCGCGTCGTCAGGCGGGGGCCAACATCGCGCCGGATGCGAACCGGACACTTGAGGAGCAGCTCCTGGCTGTCCAGGCGCGGTTGCAGCCGGCTCATCGGATGCTTCGCCGGCTCCAACGTGCCGGGGCGCAAGTGTTGGCCGCCCTCTGGCCCGGCGAGACGATCCCCCGCACCCCAAGCCGAACTGCCGATTGGCTGGAGGTCGCAGTTGGTCGCTTTGAGGCTTGGAAGGCGTCGGCGGCCCACCTCGGAGCCGGGCGGGCGTTGGAGTTCGTTCGGGCTTGGTACCCAGGGCTGAGCCTGGACCAGCTGCGCACCTGGCGGATGGAGGCCGACGCGGAGCTGGAGGAGGTGAGGCCGGCTATCGCCCAGCGAGCTTCGACGATCGCCGAGTGCACCGACATCAGCGTTTTCGCACCCGAAATCGATGATGACGGTGTTGCTCAGCCGGAGGAGTGGTTCGGGCTGAACCCGGCGGTGGGCGAGGACTCGGCGGAGGAGATTGCCTCCAGCGACGAAGGCGAGGATGACGAAGAGGAGGACGGCGAAGACGTCGAGCCGGCTGGTGGAACAACCGGCCGACCTCAGGCCGACCGTGCCTCCAGCAACGAGGCGCGTGGAAGCGCGCCCTCTGCGGGAGGCGGCGATAAAGCCGAAGTTCGCCAGCCGGCCGCTCCTTCAGCCGGCACGACCGTCTCCGCCAACCAGTCTGGCTCGTCGGCCGCTCCGCCAGCTTGACCTGCCGTCTTTATCTTTCCTGCCTTGTTGTCTTTGAACAATCTTTGTTAAGTTTTCGCAGTTCCACCCACTGGGGGTGTATCCAAACTATGTTGAATGCTGGCCTCTCAGAGGTCTTTTTATGTAAATATTATCATGTGCATGTTTGGTTTCCATTCGCGTATGCTTTTTTATCCTTAGGCTTTTTCCTTTGCCGCCTTCCCTCTTTGGGGAGGCAAGTACTTGAGCTTTCTTGGATTGAAGTGAAGTGAATGGAAACCGGCCGGCCGGCTACTCTGGTAGCCAGTCGGCGGTGTGAGAAAAACCGGCTTTTGTTATATTAGTCCGTTACTCCCTAGCCGTTTTTCGTGTGGGCGCCCGTTCCTGCCTTTAACTCTTGCCAGCCGGATAGCCGGTTCTTCAAACTGCGACTTTTGGCAAGAGAAGGCTTGGGAGCCGGCACACTACTTGTCTGACTGCGGGTAGGACTTTTAACATAACTCCAGTCGGCCAGTCCCCGAGCCGACTAGTCGAACTCGGTGCCGGACGGAATAAGTAAATGAGACGACAAGGTCATAAGCATGATACTTTTCATTCATAGATAAGGCATGGCAGTCCCCGAGCCCTCCTCGGGGAGCCTATTGTCTTGTACTTAATACAAAAGTTAGCGCGGTACATACTGCATTTCAACTGTAAAATCTTCGGAGGAGGTTGGCGTTCCATGGTCGTTCCGACTCCTTGCCGGAGTCGTCTCTCTTGCGCGCCTTCGGCTTCTGTGCGTCGATCAGGTAGTAGGAGTCGTTGCCTAGAGCTCTGCTGATGACGAAGGGGCCTTCCCAAGGGGCTGAGAGCTTGTGCTGGCCGGCTGTTCGCTGGATCAGCCGGAGCACAAGATCGCCCTCTTGGAAAGATCTTGGCCTGACTTTCCGGCTGTGGTAGCGGCGCAAACCCTGCTGGTAGATGGCAGACCGGCTGAGGGCTAACAGCCGGCTTTCTTCCAGCAGGTCGACGCCGTCTTCTCGTGCTTCCTTGGCCTCCGCTTCCGTGTACATGGTTACTCGAGGCGAGTCGAACTCGATGTCAGTTGGGATGACCGCCTCGGCACCATACACAAGGAAGAAAGGGGTGAAGCCGGTTGACTTGTTTGGTGTAGTGCGCAGACTCCAGAGGACAGCCGGCAGCTCATCGAGCCAACAGCCGGCTGAGCGCTCCAGAGGTACGACCAGTCGAGGCTTGATACCGGAGAGGATGAGGCCGTTGGCTCGCTCGACCTGGCCGTTTGACTGCGGGTGGGCGACGGATGCTAAGTCCAGCCGGATACCTTGGGCTGCGCAGAAACGTGCCAAGGCTCCTTTGGCAAAATTCGTGCCATTGTCGGTGATGATGCTGTGCGGCACGCCGTACCGAGTTGTTATGTCTGCGATGAACGTCACGGCAGTCGGCCCATTCAGCTTCTTGATCGGCTTTGCCTCAATCCACTTGGTGAATTTGTCCACGGCGACGAGCAAATGCGTCATGCCGCCGCGCGCCGTCTTGAATGGGCCCACCATGTCCAGTCCCCAAATGGCGAAGGGCCAAGTGAGGGGAATGGTATTGAGTGCCGAAGCCGGCACGTGTTGCTTGGAGCTGAAGAGTTGGCATCCCTTGCAATGTTTGACTAATTCTTTGGCGTCATCCAAAGCAATCGGCCAGAAGAAACCATGGCGGAAGGCTTTGGCGACAAGTGATCTTGAGGCCGCATGGTGGCCGCATTCTCCTTGGTGAATGTCTCTGAGGATTGCAATGCCCTTCTCTTGCTCGACGCACCGTTGGAGGATTCCAGTGACACTGCGCTTGAGTAGTTCTCTGTTGACGATTGTGTACGCTCCGGCTCGACGCTGGACTTGTCTTGCTTCTGTTTCGTCAGGCGGCAGGTCTTGGTTTACCAGGAAGTTGAGGATGGACTGAGCCCATGACGGAGCCGTGACTTCTCCTACCGCCAATGTGGCTACTGCTACCAGGGTGGGCGGGCTGGGCGGTGAGGTGCTGGAGTCGGCCGCCGGCTGTAGTGCTGGTGCAGTCCCCGGGCCGGCTACCGCAGTCCCCGAGCCGGCTGCCGAAGTCCCCGAGCCGGCTGCCGCAGTTGCCGGGCCGGCTACGAGGGTCTTGGGGTCGCCTACTTGGTTCTTCGAGCCGGACCTGGCCGCATCGGGGTCAGGCGGCACGAAGATGGAATCGGACTCTGGAGACGGCTTGATGGACGGCTTGAGGAGGCATTGTAGAGCGACGCCGGTTGGAATTGCTTGCCGAGTGGAGCCTATTCGAGCCAGGGCATCGGCTGGCTCGTTGTCGGCTCGTGGAGGAACTCGCATCCTTCAAAGTATCCGCTGAGTTGTTGGACCAGGAAGCGGTAGCTCGCCATATTCGCGTCCTTGGCGTCCCAGTCGCCGGATGATTGCTGGACCACTAGGTCCGAGTCGCCATAGCATAGGATCCGGCGAATGCCAAGTTCTTTGGCAAGCCGGAGCCCGTGTATGAGCGCCTCGTACTCGGCCACATTGTTGGAGGCGGCAAAGTGGATCTGTAGCGTGTATCTGAGCTTGTCGCCTTTCAGGAGAGGTAAGGACGACGCCGGCTCCCAAGCCGGTGCGCATTTTGGACCCGTCGAAGTGCATGCGCCAATGGGTGGAGTCGGGAGCCGGCGGCAGGTACTGGGTCTCGGGCCAGTCGACGAGGAAGTCGGCCAGTGCTTGGGACTTGATGGCAGTGCGCGGCTGGTAGAAGATCGTGTAGGGGGCCAGCTCGATGGCCCATTTCGCCACCCGGCCGGATGCGTCCCGGCTGCCTATGATCTCGGCTAGCGGGGCGGTGCATACGACCGTGACGGGATGCTCTTGAAAGTAGGGTTTCAGCTTCTTGGCGATGAAGTACACGCCGTAACACATCTTTTGGTAGTGCGGGTAGTTCTGCTTTGAGGCGGACAGCACCTCGCTCAAATAATACACCGGCCTCTGGACCGGCTGGGCTCGGCCTTCTTCTGGGCGCTGGACTACGATGACGGTGCTGACCACCCGGCTGGTTGCGGCGATGTAGAGGAGCATGGGCTCTTTCTCAGTCGGCGCCGCGAGGACAGGCGGCGTGGCCAGCATCTTCTTTAGCTCGTGAAAAGCTTGGTCGGCCTAGTCGTTCCACTCGAAGTGAGTGCTCTTCTTCATGAGGCGGTAGAGGGGGAGAGCTTTCTCTCCGAGCCGGCTGATGAAGCGGTTCAAGGAGGCCAAGCACCCGGTGAACTTCTGAATGTCTCGAAGCTTGGTAGGGATCGCCATTCTCTCGATGGCCTTGATCTTCACCGGGTTGCATTCGATGCCGCGTTCGGAGACCAGGAAGCCTAGGAGCTGGCCGGCTGGCACCCCGAACACGCATTTCTCGGGGTTAAGCTTGATTTGGAACCGGCGCAGGTTCTCAAACATTTCCTTGAGGTCTCCCAGCAAGGTGCCGCGCTTCTCCGTCTTCACCACGATGTCGTCCACGTAAATGTGAGCATTCCTGCCGAGCTGCTTGAGGAGGCACTTCTGCATGCAACGCTAAAAGGTGGCACCGGCATTTCTCAAGCCGAATGTCATAGTCAGGTAGCATAAGGCTCCGAACAGCGTGATGAAGGTGGTTTTCAGGTGGTCGTCCGGATCCAGCTTTATCTGATGATATCCGGAGTAAGCATCCAAAAAACTCAACAGCTCGCATCCGGCTGTGGAGTCTATCACTTGGTCTATCCTTGGCAGGGCAAAGGGATCTTTGGGGCAGGCCTTGTTGAGACTTGTGTAGTCTATGCACATGCGCCACTTGTTGTTCTTCTTTAGCACAAGGACCGGGTTGGCAAGCCACTCTGGAAAGAAGACTTCCATGATGAAGCCGGCCGCCAAGAGCCGGGCTATCTCCTCCCCTACAATCCTGCGTTTCTCCTCCGACAGTCGGCGAAGGGGTTGTCTGACTGGCTTTGCGTCTTCTCGAACGTGTAGTTTGTGCTCGGCGAATTTCCTCGGAACACCCGGCATGTCCTTGGGGGACCATGCAAAGATGTCCCGATTCTCACGGAGGAAATCGGCGAGCTCGCCTTCCTATTTGCTGTTCAGGTTTGCCCCGATGACGGCAAACCTCTCTGGGTGCTCGGGGTCAAGAGGTATCTTCTTCGTCTCTTTGGCCGGCTGGAAAGATCCTTGAGCGTCATGCTCCTTGGGGTCAGGGGACACGGCCGGCTGCTTGCCGGCTATGGCCACGACTCGGTCCAGCATCTTCTTCTCTTCGGCAATCACAAGGGACTCGGCTAGCCGGCTGCTGGCTGCTGCGCACTCAGAGGACTTCTTGTAATCGCCGGCTATGGTGATGACGCCTTTGGTGCTTGGTATCTTCATCTTGAGGTATGCATAGTGGGGAACTGCCATGAATTTGGCCAAGGCAGGTCGGCCAAGCAAAGCATGGTAAGGGCTCTCTAGGTCCACCACTTCAAACCAGATCGCTTCTCGGCGGAAATGCTCCTTGTCCCCAAAAAGTACATCAATCTTGATTTTGCCAATGGGGGCGCAGGACAGGTCGGGTACGATGCCATGGAACACTGTCCGTGTAGGCACTAGCTGCTTCGTGTTGACATTTAGTTTCTCCAGGGTGTCACGGTACAGGATGTTGATGCTGCTCCCGCCATCTATCAACACACGGGAGAAGCGGGCGGCGCGTCTGTCTGTTGCAAGGGTGGCTTCCAGGACCAAAGCATAAGAGCCGGGAGACGGCATCACCTCCAGATGGTCGGCCCGACTCCAGCTGACGGGCTTTTCCGACCAATGCATGTGTCCAGCGGGGTTGGCAACGACCATGCTAACTTCCTGGTGCTCTTGGCGCTTGCTGCACCGGTCTTCGGGCTGGCTTGTAAAGACGATGTAGGTGGCTTGCTCGTCAGGGAACTCGTCATGCACGGCTCCGACTGCGGGCCGAGTGGCCAGAGGCGGCGGGGCCGGAGGCGGTGGGCCGGCAGGCGGAGGCGGCAAGAGACCCTCGCCCTTCGAGATTCAGGTGTGCTAATGGCACTTCCGGGTCATGTGGTTGGACGGCTTCGCGCCGCTGTGGAACTTGCAAGGGGCGTCGAGAGTCTGCTCGTAGGAGAAGGCGGGCTGCCAAGCCGGCCTGCCGCCCTTGGGCTTCTTGGGCGCCGGTCGCTCTTCAGGCGGCGCGTCTTCAACTGTGGCCACCTGCCGACTAGCGGGAGGCGGCGCGGGGCCCTTGCGCTTGTGATCGTTCGAGTGGGGGAGTCGGCCGGAATCCCCAGCCGGCGTCTTGGGCGCCGGGTTGAGTACCTTTCCGGACGCGTCCACCCGAAGCTCGGTCTTCATCGAAGAGTCGGCGGTGGCGTATTTGTCCGCTATGTCCAGAAGCTCGTCGAGGGTAGCCGGCTCGTCGCAGAGGAGCTTGTGCTTGAGGAGGGTGCCTTCTCGGCATCCGGCTGTGAATTATTCTATGGCTTGCACCTCGTGCACCCCTTCACAGGAGTTGCGGAGCTCGGCCCAACGCGTGAGGTAATCGCGAGTGGACTCGGCGGGGCCTTGTACGCACAAGGAGAGCTGTCTGGGCTAGTTGCGGATGAAGGCTTCTGTGAAATCTAGCCAGTTGTTGATGCTGCGCGGCTTGAGGCTGTTGAGCCAGGTCCGCGCCGTGCCTTGCAGCATGAGGGGCACGTACTTCACGGCAACGCGCCGGTTGCCGTTGGCTATGCTAACCGCCGTGGAGTAGTCGATCAACCAATCTTCCGGCTTCACGGAGCCGTTGTACTTGGGCGTGTCTCTTGGGAGCGAGAACCCTTTGGGAAAGGGCTCATCGCGGATGCGGGGGCCGAAACAAGGCGGGCCGACATCGTCTTCTTCTTCCAGCGCCAGGGATCGCGCCAGGCGGTTGATCCGATGGCGGGCGTCGTTCTCGCCGATTCCTTCGCGGCGGCCCAGCCGGCCGCTGAGAGTCGGGTGCGCCACTGGTGGCGGGGCGGGATATCTCTCTCCACGGGGTGGAGGCGGAGGCGGGTCGCCACGCCATTCCATGGCTCGGGGATGGCCGTCCGCGTCTCGCTCGATGGAGATTCGGGTCCGGCTACGGCTGGCAGCCGGCTCTTTCTCGCGCCGCGCGCGGGTGTCGCTCGTAGCCGGCGTCCGGGACGTCGCGCCGTGATCTCGGCGCGGGGGAGGGCTTCCCGTGCGGGCGTCTGCTTCGTGCCGCTGCGCGGCTGCGTCGATCAGTTGCTGGATGCGCCGGGTCATGTGGGGGAGGTCTTCAGCCTCCAAGCCGTCCAACTCGTCTACGGCCGCCTGGGCGGCACGCAAGTTCTTGAGCGGCATGGCATAGACCGGGCGATCGACTCCCAGTGTGTCGGCGATGACGGTGCCGCATTGCTTGACAAGGCCGGCCCGGCTCAGCCCTCCTGGGGCCGGCGTGCCGAAGGCGGCGCGGTCAGCTTCACGCTGGTAGGCCTCAGTGAGGCATCTTATGGAAGCCAGCCTCCGGCCCTCTGCGAGGAGGGCGAGGCGGTGTGCCTCCAGTGCTTTGTCGTTGGCATTAGCCGGGAGGGGAGCGGACAAGTCGTGGGCCGCCGTGCGCGAGGCGTCGCGGGCGCTCTCATCGGCCGGGCCGCCGTGGCCGACAACCATCACTTCGGTGGTGATAGCATCGCAGCCGTCAGCTCGAGGAAGCGGGTCGTTGTAGATCGTGACGTTGGTGGGGAAGGTGTCGTAGGAGGTCGTGTCGGAGTCGACAGGCATCGGGTCGGTGGAGCCAACCGACTCCAGGTCCGCAGCGGGCTCGCTGGAGACATGGAGCTGGCCGAGAAGGTTGGCGAGGTGGTCGGTGCCCGCATCGGAGGCGAGCTCGTCGAAGATGAGAGTTTTGTCGAGGATATCGGCGAGGCCGCTTGCCGCGCAGATGCTGGTGACGCCTTGCAGCGCGTCGTGGCAAGCGCCATCGGGCGTGCCGGGCTGGCTATGCTCGCGGGGGAGGAATAAGGTTCCCGTCCAGAACAGGTCTCCGGACGACGGTGCATCTGGCCCCACGGTGGGCGCCAAATGTCGGGTGGTAGGTGCGACATATGCCAACGGGTGGCTTATCATTGTGGGAGCCAGTAAGACATCGCCGGTGCCTGGAAATGGGATAAGGTGAAGACATGCACGCCGGCGGATCTTACCCAGCTTCGGGGCTCTCCGTGGAGATAACACCCCTACTGCTGCTCTGCGGGGTCTCCGCATGCTCACTAGATGAATCGAGTAGCCACACAATGCTCCTTGAGCTGTTTGGGGGGAGGAGGAAGAAGGGCACGGCTAGCCTGCTTCTTCTCCTCGTGGGGTGTCTAGAACTAGCAGGGGGTCCCCCTTTTGCATGGGTGCCCCGGGGGGTTTATATAGGCCTACTCCCCGGGGGTACAATGGTAATCCGACTGGGCGCGGGGCCCAACCGTCTGTGACTGCGCTCGCCGGCTTCTGCGCTGGCTGCTGGGGCCCGCCGACTGGTGGGTCCCGCCGGCTGCCGGCACCTTGGTCGACAGGCAGGTCCCACTGTCCAGGGCCTGGTCGGCGGCTAGTTACTGTGGCTTCATCTTATTGACGTGAGCTTCATCGTGGTAAGCGTGGCTACAATACCGCCGCCTGTCGGGCGATCGCTGTAGCCTTACCGCGTCTTGTCTCCTTAATGGGGCATCCTCTTCGAGGAAAGCAGCAAGCCGGCTGCGGGGAGCCGGCTCTGTCTTGGGCCGACTGGTGGGAGGTGTGGCCACCTTCGGGCGTCTCTCTGCTCAAAGGGGCCCACCGCCTGTGGGCCACGCTGGCCGCCTGTCGTGGGTGACGCCAGGGTCAGCATGGCAGCAGTGCCGCGCCGGACGGGTCATGCCTGCCCCGTACGGTGCACTGCGCCAGGCGTGCTCCTGGATTCGGGGGCGGCAGGCTTTACTGTAGCCACGCCCTGTCGCACCGCCGTTAGGTGGGTGCAGAATTTCGTGGGTACGGCCTTGACCACTTTACGGGGAGCCGGCTTCTTGGAGTCGGCCTTCTCATGGCCGGCTTCTTGGAGTCGGCCTTCTCACGAGGGCTAAAGTCGGACCGCCTTCCGAAAGCCGACCTGGGTGGCAGCCAGCAAGGGGAAGGCGACCCCTATGTCTTGAATTCTTGAGAGCCGGGCGGGCTCGTAATTTTTTCAGAAGGGCCAGGGGAAGCCGGCTAGGCTACCCATGGCTATTTACTCCGACAACGGCTGCTAATTCCAAATCATGTGTGGCATAATTCAACTCATGCGGTCAAAGCTGTCATGAGGCATATGAAACAACTCTTCCATCTTGCATAAGTACTCCTCCAAGTCCAAAGCGAGATGCGTCGCAATACACTTGGAAATCATTGCGTATATCCGGCAAAATCAGCACTGGGGCTGTAGTCAGACGTTTCTTCAACTCCTGGAAACTGGCCTCACATTCTTCTGTCCATTTGAACCTGGTGTCCTTCTTCAGCAACTCTGTCATGGGCTTCGCAATTTTAGACAAATTACCAATAAATCTCCGGTAATATCCCGCTAGTCCAAGAAAACTGCGGATCTCTCCAACTGAAGTGGGTGCCAACCACTCCGTGACAGACTGAACCTTGGTAGGATCCACTGTTATACCCTCTCCTGATATAACATGTCCAAGAAATCCAACTTCCTTCAACCAAAACTTGCATTTGATAAACTTGGCATAAAACTGATGTTCTCTGAGTTTTTCGAGAACTAAACGCAAATGCTCCTTGTGTTCCTCTTCATTCTTCGAGTATACTAAAATATCATCAATGAACACCACGACAAACTTATCCAATAACTCCATGAACACCTTGTTCATCATACTCATGAAATAGGCAGGGGCATTAGTCAATCCAAATGACATAACTGTATACTCATATAGCCCGTACCTTGTGGTGAAAGCTGTCTTAGGTATATCCTTTTCTCGAATCTTCAGCTGGTGATATCCTGATCGCAGGTCGATCTTTGAGAACACTTTAGCTCCTTGTAACTGGTTAAACAAATCATTGATCATTGGCAGTGGGTACTTGTTCTTGATCGTCACTTCATTCAACGCACCATAATCAATAACCATTCTCAACGATCCATCCTTCTTCTCAACTAAGGGTACTAGGGCTCCCCATGGTGATGAACTTCGTCGGATGTAACCTTTCTCCAATAACTCCTTAATCTGTTTCTTGATCTCCTCCAGATCATTCGCGGGCATCCGGTATGGTCTCTTTGATATAGGCCCGATGCCTGGCAACAGCTCTATCAAAAACTCGATGTCTCGATCTGGCGGCATGCCTGGTAACTCCTCTGGAAATACATCTGGGTAAGCCTTCACAACAGGCACTTCCTCCTGAACAACTCTCTCTAGCCAAATTTACTTGGGTTCTCCTTGGCACATGCGTGGATACATACTTGATCCTTTTTCCCTCCGGGGTGGTAAGCATAATTGACTTATTGGCGCAATCGATGTTTCCTCCATACATCAACAGCCAATCCATTCCTAGTATCACATCCAATCCTTGTGACTCCAGAATTATCATGTCAGAGGGGAAAACATGACTACCGATGGTTAATGGCATCTGAAAACATCCACTGCTTGCCATATACTCAGCTCCGGGTGAGGTTACTAGCATAGGTGTCCTAAGAACTTTAGTGGGCAACTTATACTTATCCACAAATCCCCTTGATATGTATGAATGTGATGCACCAGTATCAAAAAGAACGATTGCAGTAAACGACTTAACTAAAAACTTATCGATAACTGCATCTGGTTGCTCTTCAACCTCCTCCATGTTCACGTGGTTCACTTGTCCTTTGTTAAATGGATTGGGCTTCTTCCCAGAGCTCCCATTACCACTTTCGTTCTTCGCTTCAGGGCACTCAGTGGCATAGTGTCCACTCTTCCCGCACTTGAAACAAGTAATGTGACTTAGGTCCCTCTTGGCAGGTGTGGCTTGATTGGAGCGGTTCTGATTGCTGCTTGCTCCATTCTCATTCCCATTCTTTGGGCCATTATGATTATGAGAACTTCCTCCATTGTGAGTGTGGCCTCCATGGTTATGGGTATGCCCTCCCGAGTTCAGGGTAAAGTGAGGCTTCTGCTGAGCTCCTGAATTGTACTTACCTTGTCCATATTTACTCTTGCGGCTCTCTATCTGTTGTTGCTTCCCTTCGATCATGAGAGCTTTATCTACCAACTCCTGGTAGTTGTTAAATGTTGCCACCAATAACTACATACTCATCTCATCATTCAGCTCTTCAATAAACTTCTCCTGCTTCACGGCATCTGTGGCCACATCATCTAGGGCATAGCGAGATAACTTGCTAAACTCATCCACGTACTGCCCCACAGTATGGTTCCCTTGGCGTAAGTTGCGAAACTCACGCTTCTTCATGCTCATAGCTCCAGTTGAGACGTGGGTTGTGCGGAATGCTTGCTGAAACTGATCCCATGTGATATTGGCTATAGGAAAAGTGGTAGTGTAATTCTCCCACCATGAGGCTGCTGGTCCATCCAATTGGTGTGCGCCAAAACGCACTGTCTCAGCATCTGTGCAACCTACGGTGGTCAACTCCCTTCCAATCATGCGCAGCCAGTAATCCGCAACTATTAGCTCGGTGCTACTGGTAAACCCCGGCGGCTGCAACCTCAGAAAACAGGCTAATTTGTCGACTAGAGGTGGTGACGGTGGGTTGTTGTTGTTGTTGTTGCCTTGGTTCTGAACTAACAACTGCATCAAGGCATTCTGTTGCTGGATCAACTGAGTGAGCTCCGGTGGGAAAGCAAATCCGGGGTCACGTCTCGGAGGCATCTGATGGGTTTAGAGGGAAGAGATTAGAATAGAATGAGGTCTAGTGAGAAAGCACTACCCATATGCACATGATACAAACACAATCATATCATATCACTCAATCAATCAAGCAAGGGCATACAATCGGTCTAACTATCATTACAGTGCTCATACTATACTATATACATGGGGGGAATTCTACTTGATCATATGGTGGTCTACTAGAAATTTTGATCGGTGGAAGACTCCATAATATCTGCTCCATCTTCATCTTCATAGTCATCATCACTACTGTCGGGGTCGGAGTCGGTGTCGTCGATGATGATGTAGTATTTAGAACGTATCTCCTTGGGTTCGTCGTCATCTCTTCCTGGTGCGGGGTCTCCCGTGAACACTCTGATCTTCTTTATCAGGCCGTCATTCTTCTCCAATAGTATTGCGATTTCCTCCTCATATCATATCCGTCACGCGTAGACTTGAGTTCCTCTTCTAGCTCCATGTTCCTGGTCATCACCTTCTTCAAATGTATCATGTTTGCGCACATCTGGTTCTCCTGGCGTCAAATGTGCTAGTTTAACTCCTGGATGAAAGCTGCAATAGACCTGTCCTTCCTGGTACTGATGATCTCCCATTGCTCATCTCGGCGCCCACATATCTGGAAGATAGTGTCCTTCAGCTCCTGTTTGTAGACTTCTCCAATACGTCTTATAGAAATGTGGGCTGCCATACTCTTGCCTAGACTCCAGGTTGGTGCATCAAAGGAAAAATCTATGGGCTCAATGACTGGTGTGAATGTCCTTCCTGGGACTTGAACTCGAATCATCCAGCGCTCCTCTTCTGGTAAAGTGGTGGTGTAGGTCCCGGTGAAGCTTGGTATTCCAATGTTCAGGTACCTAGTGACTTCCTTCAAGTGTCGTCCAAAAGGTGTGTCTTCATCCGATTGTGCAAACTTGTTCCTCGAGTCTGCCATCCTAAAGAGTAGAAAATGGAGAGGAGTCAGAAATGAGTAGAGAAGAGTGGCATATGGCTTTTCTTAGTGGTCGTGTCTTACATTCAGCGTGTGCTCTGGTACCATCTTGTAGCGACCCGACCTTAGACGGTCAAGTCTCTGTGCTTCAGTGTCATCCCTGGATCGGTAACACTAACACACACAGTACTCGAAGAATTTATAACAGAGTAGCAATCACACACTTATTACATCAAATGTCTCAAGAGAGAACTTATTACAATAAATATGGCTTAAGGCCATCTAATACGATAACGGCGGAAGGCTTGGAAGATAAAGTGAGTCCATCAACTCCAACAGCATAGCTGAGTGCACGACAACGGCCTAGCGAACCTTACTCCTCGTCTGAATAGTCTGCAACATGATACGTTGCGGCCCGAAAATGGGTCAGCACATGGAATATGCTCGCAATGTAACACAGTAGAGTAATCAACAGATAAATGCTATCACTACATGCATATATGGCTGGTGGAGGCTCTATGGTTAATATGTTTTGCGAAAAGCCAATTTTTCCCTACAACAAAGGAATATATTTTATTTAACTATCATGGCAGTTGAAACAACATTGAGAAGGTTCCTCCAACTCAACCCCAATTAAAAGTAATTATCAACTCAACAAAATTAATTTAGAGTGATGAGATCCATATGATAATCCAAGAACCAGATACTCAAGATGTCCATAATTGGGGACATGGCTAATCATGATTAGTTTGTACACTTTTCAGAGGTTTGCGCACTTTTCCCCACAAGACTCGATCTCCTCCGTTGGATTTCTCGCACTACATGGTGTTTGAGAAATGGATGACCGAGTTACAGTCTTTCAGAAACAATAACTCTAACCCTGGGTGGACAGTTACACCTACTTTCCCTCTACATCTGCTAGCCCACCACTGGAAGAGGTCATGCAACATACTCAACTATGCTAGAGCCCATAATAGCTTGTGGCTGCACACAGAAGTTTCTAGCATGAATAATCTTATGATCCCTTTGAGCCTGGGTGGCGGACCGTAGGATGATCACACGGGTACTCCGGGATATCCTAGGACAACACTGGATTCTCCAGGTGCCCACAAGTAATCCACCCAGATGTGTATTAAAGTTGCCACCTTAAGTTAACCATTAATTAACAACTCACATCTATCATGGATCTCTCAAACCAAACCACGTCTACGAGCATAGCATGGCAATATAAGAGTACATTGAAAATAACTCCCAAGAGTTTGATGATAAACAGGGCAATGGGTTCTACCTCATCAACTACTTTCCAATACCCATAAGTTAAACACTTCCTAATCATGCAATGTTTGAGGATTGGAACTAATGCATAAAACTGGGTATGAAAGAAGTATGATCAATGTGTTACTTGCCTTGCCGACGATCCGCAAAACCTAGTGACTCGTAGTAGCACGCTTCGCACTCCGGAAATTCTATCGCAAACAAGCAATAGCATAAATAAGCACTCAAGCAATGAAGCACAGGTAAAACTCAAATAAGAAGATCTAACCAGAAAGTTCAGATGAAGAACTCCGGTTTGCAAAAAAATCAAATCAAACGGAGCAACGAAACTCAAACTACGAAGGAAACAAGATCCGATTACTAATCTGGACTAAAGTCAAATTTTACTGTATCAAAAAAATTGTTCAAGTTGGTTAAATAGAAAGAGGGCTTCGAGACGAAGACCTGGGCGCTTGAATCGCCTGATTCCGATAACCGAGCGAAAATATAAACTAAAACTAAGATTAGGGCAGAAATCATGATCGAGAATAATCACGGAAAAACCCTGGAAAAAGAAAAATTGACGAACAGGCTAACGAACGAACGTTCGCTGTTTGTGACTAATGGACGAACAATGTTCGTTAAAATGAACGTACGGACGAATGTCCGCTATTTAGCTAAACCGTAGAAAACCGAACAAAAACCGATCTAAAAAATAAAAACCGAATCTTAGGGTTTTCGAAAAAACGAGCGGCTTTCTAACGGAAACCGACGGCGGCGGGCGGCTACCTCGATGAGGTCCACAAGGGTCGGCGGCGGCTCCGGCGGGGTCGGCGGTGAGCGGATCCGGCGGGGTTGGCGGCGGCGCTGCGGGGTGGCGGCGGCGGCGGCGGGGCGGCGCTAGGGTATATGGGGCGGCGGCGGCACGACTTGGGCCTCGGGGGTCGCGGGCCTCGGCTTATAAAGCCGCACTGGCATAGTGTCCAGGTCGGACACGGCCCGGTAAGTCGGTTGCGTTTTTTTTAAACCTGACGCAGAAAAACAAAGAAGAGAAATACTAGCGGACTCCAAAAATCCTGAAATAAATTTTCCCCGTCCTCTAAAATCATAGTGGAGAAAGTGAACATTTATTTGGGCCTCTAATGCAATTTTGAAAAACGCATATTTTTCCTAATTCAAAAAAAAATATTTAAAAGCCAAATAAAATATATTATTTGATTTTAGTATTTTTCCTCCAATATTTCATTTATTTTGGAGAAGTCATATTATCTCCTCTCATTTATGTTTTTGTATGAAATATTTTTGGAGAGAAAAATAATTAAAACCAGAGTGATCCTTGTTTCGATATTTGAGAAAATTTCAAATATGAGAACTAGGAAATCCCCAACTCCCTCCGAGGGTCCTTTAGTTGCTTAGGATTTTGAGGATCGCAAAATGAAATGCAATAAAGTATGATATGCATGTATGACCTATGTATAACATTCCAAATTGAAAATTTGGGATTTTACAGCTATTAAGATTGCTCACAATCCCCTGCAACATTCTTGAACTAAGCATATTGAAGTTCGTCATCATTTCATTCGAGATCATGTTGCTAAAGGGGACATTTATCTTAAACATGTTCGTACCGATAAGAAATTGGCGGATATATTCACCAAACCGCTTGATGAGAAAGTTTTTTGCCGTTTGAGAGGTGAATTGAACATCATTGATGCTTCAAACTTGGAGTAGGAACTCCATTTGGATACATGCAAGGCATGAATCTAAGACTAATCCTTGATACTTCTCTTATGATGATGATCATATGTCTTGGATATTCTTGCACCCTTGCATGCTATCTAACCCTTGTAGGTACTTGGATGAATCTAAATCTATGAGATTGCAACTCACTCACATCTTGAGCAATCTCTACATCACCAAGTCTCTACACAATGGTGGTTGATGACAAGGAAGCATGAAACCCGTCAACATATCCTTTGACAAATTCTATATATCAAATTTCATTTGGTATCAAGTTTCATGATTGTCATTTTGGATACACAAGTGCTCTTCCTTGCAAGACTAACCCATGTAGGTAGATGAACTCAACTCCAAGTGGTGCTCCCAACCATTCATGCACTACACCAACCTTGAGCACCCCACGCAAGTTCAACTACATGATCAAGATCAACACCACCTCCCAAGGTATGTCATTCCATCTTAGAGAAGATTTACCTCAAGTCATAGGTCAAAGCAACTCAACAAGATGTGAATACATCAATTGCTTAAACGAAAAATGGTAACCCCATTCTGAGCTTAAACGATGAGTATGACTTATGATCAAGTGTTCTCACTTGACTCCTTAGTCAATATACTCTAACATAGGTGACTTCATCACCGCCCAATTCTAGATGAAGTTCTCTAGTGTTTCTTTGAGCTCTTTTGCATATTGCCCTTTGCATATTTATTCCCTTTCCTTTATCAACTTCATCTAGATTTTATTTTCTCTGTTTTGTTTTGCATTCCCTGCATCAAATTCCTTGCAAATCTTTGTGAGATCTTACTTGCCTAGTGAGCTGAGGTGACAAGTGTTCTCTCTGTGTTGAACTCGATCATACCGATCTGTTGCTTTCGGTCAAACCGAACCAATTCGGTACGACCGAAGCCTACAACTTAGTATCACCAATTTCACTGCAGAGAAGACAATTTGCCATATGTTCCAGTAGTTTTATTATAGCTCCACTCGATGATTCTTGTCCTCTACCAGCATCACATTCTATATGCTGCTTTGCTCTGTGACTCAAGGACCAAACCTGTTTTGACTCACACTCCAGAAGATCCCTTCTTGGAAATTGATGTCAAAGGGGGGAAAGATCACATCAAAGTTTATTCTCTTCAAAGGGGGAGAGAGAATAAAAGGGGGGAAGAGAGAAATCACATAAGAGGCCCCAGATGCTTGGTGTTCAAGAGGAGAGAAGTCACATGTCCTTAAGAGGGGAAAGACATGTCTATGTTATGTTTATGATCTGTTTTTGCTCTGATTTTGGTTCCTACGTTTCCCATTATCCAATACAAGACTCAGGGAGGGAAAGACTGCTAGGGAAGGAAATCTTTGAATTCATTGCATATCTTTATCCTTTGGGGACATGTCTATATCTAATAGAGTACTTAGTACTCACTCTCCACATGTCATCCCAATCTTGGTACTCTTGTGGTCTCTTTTGGTTGCTCTGGCTTGTAGATGTATTTGTGTTATCTAACCTTGTTTACTCAGGTTCATTCCTTCCTAAGCCAACTCAAGACCACAAGGTAAGTATATGCATCACACTCATGTGCATGAGGATTTCTTCTTGATGTACATACTGTTTGCAAGAAGGACTCATGAGCATGTAGGTACATTTCCTATATTCACATCTTTTGCTCTAATACACATAGCCAAGATACATGTAACACATTGCTTACTCTGTCATGCTTATGCATTCACATTCTCCTATATTTCATATTTACATGATTACATACATATAGGGGGAGCCTATGCATGTTACATGTCTTTCCAAAGCTTTACTTGTTATTCTCTATATCTTTGGCTAAAGCTTTGATGTATGTTGTCATCAATTACCAAAAAGGGGGAGATTGAAAGCACAAGTGCTCCCTGGGTGATTTTGGTAATTAATGTCAACATATCTATTGTTAGACTAATGCTTTCATCTGGTATGTTTCAAATAAGTTCAACAATGGAGTGGCATGGACTAGAGGATGTGGAACCCCTTCGAGATGATAAGGACAAAGGACTGGCTCAAGCTCAAAGATTAGGACTCTACATTTTTCATTTTAGTGATCCAAGATCACATTGAGTCCATAGAAAAGCCAATACTATTAAGAGGGGATGAGGTGTTGCTTCATGGCTTGCTTGCTCAAAGTGCTTAATGATATGCTCCAAAGCCCTCAACCACTTTCTCACATCCACATTTGTCTCAAACGAAAAGTCAAACTCGGCCCCACCGAAACTTTCTATCCGGCGCCACCAAGTTCAATTAACATATCCACTGCCAGAAACCCTAATCAATTCGGTCTCACTGATGGCATCTCGGTCTCACCGAGATGGGCTTGCAAACTCTATGTTGCCTATTGCATTAATTTCGGTCTCACCGAAATATGAAATCGGTCCCACCGAGTTCGCTTGGCCAACTCTCTGTTTAGCTTATTACCAAAGTCGGTCCCACCGAGTTTGTGTAATCGGTCCAACCGAGATAAGGCTTTACCCTAACCCTAGCACATCGGTCCCACCGAGTTGATCATGTCGGTCCGACCGAAATGCCTAACGGTCACATTATGAACCAAATCGGTCCGACCGATTTTATAATTCGGTCCCACCGAGTTTGGTGATTTATGTGTAACGGTTAGATTTTGTGTGGAGGCTATATATACCCCTCCACCCACTCTTCATTTGTGGAGAGAGCCATCAGAACATGCCTACACTTCCAACATACATTTTCTGAGAGAGAGAACCACCTACACTTGTGTTGAGGTCAAGATATTCCATTCCAACCACATAAATCTTGAACTCTAGCCTTCCCCAAGTTGCTTTCCACTCAAATCATCTTTCTACCAAATCCAATCCTATGAGAGGGATTTGAGTGTTGGGGAGACTATCATTTGAACCACAAAAGCAAGGAGTTCATCATCAACACACCATCTATTACCTTTTGGAGAGTGGTGTCTCCTAGATTGGTTAGGTGTAACTTGGGAGCCTCCGTCAAGATTGTGGAGTTGAACCAAGGAGTTTTTACAGGCAAGGAGATCGCCTACTTCGTGAAGATCTACCCTAGTCAGGCAAGTCCTTCGTGGGATAGACAAGGTTGCTTCTTCGTGGACACCTTGTGGGTGGAGCCCTCCGTGGACTCGCGCAACCGTTACCCTTCGTGGGTTGAAGTCTCCATCAACATGGATGTACGATAGCACCACCTACCGAAACCATGCCAAAAATCTCTGTGTCTCCAATTGTGTTTGCACACTCCAATCCCATCTTTTTACATTCTTGCAACTTGCATGATTTTCTTTCCGCTGCTCATATACTCTTGTCATGCTTGCTTGACTTGTATTGTGAATGTTTGAACTTGTGCCAAAACTCCACTTCAACCTAAAGAATTTAAAAACTGCAACTTTTCTTGCTAAGATTCTATTCACCCGCCCTCTAGACACATCTTCTCAATCCTTTCAGGAGCCAATATGATCATCCAGGTTCCGCTATTGGTTATTGACCGGAGATGTGTCTCGGTCATGTCTGCATAGTTCTCAAACCCGTAGGGTCCGCATACTTAACGTTCGATGACGATTTTTATTATGAGTTTATGTGATTTGATGACCGAAGGTTGTTCGGAGTCCCGGATGAGATCACAGACATGACGAGGAGTCTTGAGATGGTTGAGAGGTAAAGATTCTTATATTGGAAGGTTGCATTTGGACATCAGAATGGTTCCAAGTGGTTCGGGCATTTTTCCGGAGTACCGGGAGGTTACCGGACCCCCCCCCCCCCGGGAAAGATATGGGCCTTATGGGCCATAGGAGGGATGCTAACCAGCCCACAAGGGGCTGGTGCTCCCCCCCCACAAGGGAGGAGGCCGAATTGGACTTGGGAAGGGGGCGCCACCCCCCTTTCCTTCTCCTACTCCCTCTCCTTCCCCTTTTCCCCCTCCGGTAGAAGGAAAAAAGGGTGGGGCCAAATTCTACTAGGACCGGAGTCCTAGTAGGACTCCTCTCTCCCTGGCGCGCCCCTTGTTGACCGGCCTCCTCCTCCCCTCCTTTATATATGGGGGCAGGGGGCACCCCAAAGGCACAACAGACAATCTCTTAGCCGTGTGCGGTGCCCCCTCCACAGTTTTACACCTCGGTCATATTGTCATAGTGCTTAGGCGAAGCCCTGCGCCGGTAACTTCATTATCACCGTCACCACGCCATCATGTTGACGAAACTCTCCCTCGGCCTCAACTAGATCAAGGGTTCGAGGGACGTCACCGAGCTGAACGTGTGCAAATCACGGAGGTCCCGTGCGTTCGGTACTTGGATCGGTTGGATCGCAAGGACGTTCAACTACATCAACCATGTTACTAAACGCTTCCGCTTTCGGTCTACGAGAGTACGTGGACACGCTCTCCCCGCTGGTTGCTATGCTTCTCCTAGATAGATCTTACGTGATCGTAGGTAAATTTTTTGAAATACTACGTTCCCCAATAGTGGTATCAGAGCCAGGTTTATGCGTAGATGTTATATGCATGAGTAGAACACAAAGAGTTGTGGGTGATAACATTCATACTGCTTACCAGCATGTCATACTTTGATTTGGCGGTATTGTTGGATGAGGCGGCCCAGACCGACATTACATGACCGCGTTCATGAGACTGGTTCTACTGACGTGCTTCACACACAGGTGGCTAGTGGGTGTCTATTTCTACAACTTTAGTTGAATCGAGTGTGACTACGCCCGATCCTTGTTGAAGGTTAAAACAACACACTTGACGAAAAATCATTGTGTTTTTTGATGCGTAGGTAAGAACGGTGTCGGATGTGGGGCTCCGGCTAACCCTTATGGTTCGGACACTGGGTGTGCACGAAGTCTTTCCCTCCTACCGATCTATGCTCTAGCTCGCTAGGTATCGTGGACGAACTCGACGAACTCACAACACAGAAAGACACGGGGTTTATACTGGTTCGGGCCACCGTTGTGGTGTAATATCCTACTCCAGTGTGGTGGTGGTGGATTGCCTCTTGGGCTGATGATGAACAATACAAGGGAAGAACAACCTCCTGAGGTTGAGGTGTTCTTGTGCGTATGAACTTGTGGTGTGTAGGTTCCCTCAAGCTAAGATGAGATGATCCCCATCCACTATAGTGGCTAGCCCTATTTATAGAGGCCCTGGTCCTCTTCCCAAATATCGAGCGGGAAGGGAGCCAACAACGGCGGGCAAATTTGAAGGGGGACAACTAGTACGAGCCATCCTGACAAAAGTAGTCTTCGCTTGCACAAAGCTCTGGTGGTGACGCCGTCTTGGGCTCCACGATGACCTCCGTCTTGCAGTCCATGGTCTTGGTCTTGTTGCACCAAAACGGCAACCTTTGCCTGATGCCTCGGTACTCCGCGGCTGCGCTTGCCTCCTTTGCATCAAAGAGGAAACAAGGACGTTGCGCATGCTGGCGCCCGCCTGGTGTCGATCGTCATGGCTCACGTCATGAGAGCCTCGTGAGGTTCGCCTCGCCTTGATATCTCTGCCCCTCGCGAGCCTGCCTGACTAGGCCGCTCGGGAGGAGGTCTTGCGTCGTCCGCCTCGCGAGGCTTGGACCCTCGCGAGGGTCTTGGATGCTTTGTTGGTGAAGATGGGCCGTACGGCCTGCTTCTTGGCCACTCCGTGGGCCGCAGGCAGGCAGGTCTGGGGACCCCCATTCCCAGAACGCCGACAGTAGCCCTCGGGCCCAAGGTGCGCTCGGGCTTGGCTTCACGGCGAATGCAAGGGTCAAGTTCGGAGCACCGCGGGCCCCAAAAGCCTGCGGCCTCGGTTGACGCATAGCGGTTGATTGGATGTGGGCGTCTCCGCTTCCCCATGCTGCCCTTGAATCCGCCTGGCTAAGCGGCCCCGCTTCTTGCACAGCTATTCTTCCCTCTCCGCGCCCGGCTCTTCCAATCTCCATGTTCCTTCAATGTCCTGCTCCGCATTCTCAATCCAACTTGCGCTCCGCTCGCTTCACCACCATGGTGCCGAAACGGGCCGGGAAGGGGAAGAAACCCTTGTCCTCGCCAACTGCGCCTCCATCCTTCGAGCCGGCGCTAGGCCGGCCTCAGGTTCTCAACGACGAGGCCATGGGCAAGGTGTGCCCGATGCTCGCCTCCAACTTCAACAAGTGGGGAGAGACGCCGGCCTGGCCTACGTCTCGCTCCAGCATGGCTCGGGCAGTCACCGAGGTTCCGATCTTCATTGACGTCCTCTGGGCTGGCCTGCTTCCTCCCTTATCCGCCTTCTTCAACGTGGTGCTCGAGCACTATCAGATCCACATGCTCCATCTCGACCCTCAATCTGTGAACTTCTTGTCGTCTTTGCTTTTGTGTGTGAGGCCATGGTGGGCATCACCCCCTCCGTGGCACTCCTCCGCCACTTCTTCTCGCTGCATCTCACCAGTGCCCGGCAGAGCTCAGGGTGTGCGGGCTTCCAGGCTGTGGCTGCGACAACAGACATGGAGATCGACTTCGAGCTCCCTTCATCCGCGAGCGAGTTCCGCACGCGATGGGTGTTTGTTGATGCCGGCATGCTCAACCCTCTGCTCCAAGCTCTGGTGGGACCTGCCATTCCAAACTCCGGCTGGGGTCATCAGAAGCTCATGAGCCCCTGCCTTGCCCCCGTCTGGGCTAGGCTGAGGTGGTTGAAGGACCTTGGTGTGACTGCGCCCATGGTGGTGAGGGAGTTCATCAGGCATCGAGTTGCTCCGCTTCAGCGCCATTCTCCCCCGATGTGGGACTTTCTCAGCAGACAGGACAATATGAGGGTTCAGGAGGAGGGGCTCCCTCTCACTGCGCGGAAAATGGTGCTCATGGTCCTATCTGGTGTCCCTCTGCCAGACGAGATGCCCAAGAAAAGTTGCATGTTGTACCACTGCGAGAACAAGGTCACCTTTGCCACGAACATGCCTTCCTTTGATGAGTGGAGGTTGCGCCCAATTGGCTTGGTGGGGCCTCGCGAGAATCCCGTCATCATGGTCCCCGTCTTCGCCGCCGGTGCCGAGCTCGCCCCATGTGACGGTGCGGGGGAGCGAGCGGCGACGGTGGCCGGCTGCTCAGATGTTGAGGGGCACATGTCGAGCGGTGACCCGGGGGCGTCGTCCTCGGGATCTTGCGATGCCCCTCCTGAGGCGTTGGTCCCTGATGAGATGCGGCATGCGGCTCCCGAGGCCGAGGCTCCAGGTGCCTCGGGAGGTCGCAGCGAGAAAGAGTCGGGCAGTTCGCTGTAGCCGGGCTCCCCTGAAGCCATCCCTCTTGGTTCTTCTTCAGCTCCGCTGCGCTCCGACCATCACGTCCAGCGCTTCGGTCGCCTTTGTGTGGACTTCGAGGAGCTCCGCAAGAGGAAGGGATCCCCCAGCGGCAGCAACATCTTCGGGCCGTTGAAGCGACGGAAGTACATCGCTATCGACGAGTAAGTACCTTATCTTGGTGATCTTCTATGTGCCGCCTTCCTTTCCTGACGATTGTCCCCTTAGGTCCCCTTCTGCTAAGGCCACGAAATCTCCAGAGAAGCAGCTCCCTCTCATCCCATCGCGCCCGCCAAGCTCCTGTGCTACAGGCTCGGACGCTACCCACGGCGTAGGGTCGGCCAGGGGAGTTGGTCTATCATCAATGCGCCCCGAGCTTGTGCCTTCGCCGTCCTTTCTTCACGACCTTGCTCGAAGCGCAGCAGGCGTGCCAATGGCTCCTCCCTTGGTCACGGTTGGTAGCTGGCTAGCCTCGATCCTGGAGTCTTCTTCAAGCAGCGGGCCTTATCGGTTCGGGCCCCTCGCGAGGGTCAGCTGGTGCCTGGGGCCGTGCCAGCCCCCAACCAGGAGGTGGTGCGCCACTTGATGCTCCACCTGCAGCCCCCGAGGTGGATGTCGAGGTGGGCCGAGCGTTCGAGCTCGAGCGCGAGCACAGCGTGGTTCACCACGAGCTCTTCCAGGAGGCGATGGGCGCGATGAACCGCCTTGGTGAAGAGCTTGCTAGTGTCGACTCGCGTCTTGAGGCTGAAGGTCTTCAGTTGATGGAGGAGCGGCGCAAGCTGCGAGTGGCCATCAACCTCGTTCGTTATCATCATGACCTCGAGAACGCGAAGGCTGAGGCGTCCCTCAAGGTTGCCAATGAGGCCCGCTCGCGAGCTTTGGAAGAAGCTCACAAGGCTGATCGCCGTCGCGAGGCTGCGGAGGAGCGCACGTGGGAGCTCCAGGCCTGGAGTGCGTCCCTTGAGCAGCAGGTCAAGGCGCGCGGGGTCGCCCTTGCGTCGATGAGGGGGACGCCTGCGGAGGAAGAGGAGGTATGGCAGCGCGAGGAGACGCTGGCCCTAGAAGCCTGGAGCGCAGCCTCGAGCTCGAGCGACTGGAGACGAGGGAGCGTCAAGTCTCTCAAGCTGAAGATGTCGTTGGGGGCCGCGAGGCCAGAGTCGAGGAGGAGATCAATCGCCGGGTGGCCGAAGTTCACACAGATCTGGAGGGCAGGTACGACTTGAAGCTGAAGCTCACTGGTCAGGAGGGTGTGGGAAGGGTCATCGCCCTCAGGCCCAGGTCGGACAAGGCTGAGAGGCGTGCGGAGGCCACAGCTGCCGCCCTGGTCATGGCGCAGGCGGACTTGGCCTCCGCCCGCGCCGAGCTGTCTTCCCTCCGGAAACGAGTTGATGATGCCGAGGCCGTCGCATGGCAAAACAGGGAGGAAGTGCTTCAACGCCGGACGCTAGAGCACGAGCACGATCCTATGCTTCAAGACCTTAGGAACAAGGCCAACACCGCCCTGGGTTACATCTGCAATGAGAACACCCTGACCCCTCAATCAAGTGACTACGCCAGCCACCTGACCTTCTTCACCGAGGTGGTGACACACCTGGAGGCTCAGTCTGCCAGAGCTCGGCAGCTTGTGGAGGAGAGGGGTCGTGGCCTGCTTCAGTGCACCTTCTCCTGTGTCCTCAGCCACCTTCTGAACCCCAACCCCAACTTTGACTTCGATGCCTCCATTGCCCCTGTACCCATGGCCGTCCGGGGCGACCTGGTGCATTGGGTAGAGGACCATGTCGACGCGTTGGTCAAGGCCTTCATCTCGGAGAATGATGGGGTGGTGGTCGCCGCAGACGAAGGTGACGTGGTCAACGACGGTGATGGGGGTGTCGCCGACGGTGGCGGCGATTCCGATGGAGATGATGATGATGCGAGTGACGCGTCCATGGACGATGCAGCGAGCGATGTCTCTGGCTGATCCCATATTCTCTTGTTGTTTTATTTTGCACGCAAAACTCGGGCGTGGCCCTTGGAAAACTTGTAAGAGCATTTTGAGAGGGGGGGCCCCTCGTGTAAGCAAATCGCAGTTTTTACTTTCCTATGCGATGTGGGTATGTGTCCTCGTGAGCTCATGAAGCTGGGGGTGAGTCTCCCGTCATGGTTTACCTTAGTCAGTGCCAACTTAGGGCTGGGTCGTGAGGCGACGAGTTCCTGAGAAGCCTGCGGAGCTTATCGCCCCGTTTGAGGGGGGCCCGCAAGGGGTGAGCACCGGGCGCAGTGCTAGTGCGTGCTTTGCGCGGTCCGGCTCACGAGGAGCTTTGCCAGGGAAAGGCGATGGACGTGAGTCCCAAACCAAACAAAATCCAGAAAGCGAGAAATGGCTCGAACGAGAAAATGCACCCCCCCGCGCGCATCGATAAAAATTCAGCTTCAACTTAAGTCCAGAATCAGAAAGCAAAGCCACAGAAAGAGAGATCCAAAGAAAAAGGTCGTGTCTGGCACCTAATCTAGTCTTTTGGTCTTCAAGTCTTCTCACCAGCGCGGAGCTAAGTGTTGTCCACTAGGCGTGGGAGGGAGCCCCAGGGCCTGAGGCCGGCACTCCTGAGACTCTGGGGCGTGTACAACCCCAACTCATTATTACGTGAGAGTGTCACGGGCGGCGAGCTTCACAGGCACCAGGCCTTCTTCACAGGTACCGGCCTTGCTTCATATCGCCAGACGAGGGGCCTGCCTTGCGCCACTCTTGACCTCCTTTGAGCCGACCGGAGACCAGGACGACACAAAGGAGGGAAGGAGGATGCCAGCGGTTCCCTCGGCGACCACGTGTCCTTTGCCGGGGGAAGGGTCGTTGAAGCCACCTAGCAGAGGGCCTACCTCCGGGTGTCCCCTAGTTTCACGTGCCTTGGAGAGGGGCCTTGCTCCTGGCTCCCTCCCGACGGCCCCCAGCGTGTCTCCCTTGTTGAAATGAGTGCCGCCGTGCCAGGGTCGCTGATCGATGCTGCAACCTGATTCATCTGCAGCCCATGGTTAGCACAAGCCTGTTCCTGAGAGGTTAGCAGTACCCTATAGTTGCCGTCGCCGGCGTGATCGTTGTGGTTCTCAGCTGGCTCTTGGAAGGCTTCGACTCCTAGCGCCCCTTCTCCCCAATCTTCTCCAATGAATGAGCTGATGTCGTCCTCTGGTGCGTACCCTTGGTCCATCATGCGGGGCACATAGGCCTCCAGGGCCGTCACCCCAAACACCTCGCCGTGGTGCCCAACGCTCCATATTGCTCTGCCCATGATGGCGTCCTAGGGATGATAATATGGCATCCGGCCGGGACCATGGGGGTGGATCCCCCTACGCCGCCGGCTGTGCTGATGTTGACGAAGCCCTCGGGTGTAGTCGATGGCGCGCAAATGTGGTGAGGCTCGCCGCGCGACCTTTTAGTGGCCTGGGGGGGAGTCGATAGCAGAAGGGTGGCGCTCCCGACGCCGTTGCGTCCAGCAGCTCAGCAACATGCTCAAGCAGCGTGTCCCGGCCGCTCTCCATCAACCTGCATCGCAGCAGCTCCCTTGCCACTGTGAGTGCCGCCCGCATGTTCGCTTGCTCCCGCCGTGAGTGCGGTGCTGTTGTTGCGGCGTGACTCGCTGCTCTCGCCGCGGCTCGTGCTTGCCGCAGGGTGAGGGTGGATGATGCCTAGCCATGTTGTCCACGCCCGGCGGAGCTTGGTGGCGCCCGCGCCGCTTGGGGTGCGGGGTCGAGATCTTCATGGGTAGGCAGCGTCATCCGGGCCGGCCAGGCTGCCCAGCGGTCGGATCCGGCCCTTGGGTCGCCAGACATCATAGCCGGTGAACGTTGGAGAGCTGATTGGCGGAGAAGAAGCTCCAGCGCACCCCTACCTGGCGGGCCAAATGTCGGATGTGGGGCTCCGGCTAACCCTTAAGGTTCGAACACTGGGGTGCACGCGAAGTATTTCCCTCCTGCCGATCTACGCTCTAGCTCGCTAGGTCTCATAGACGAACTCGATGAACTCACAACACAGAAAGACACGGGGTTTATACTGGTTCGGGCCACCGTTGTGGTGTAATACCCTACTCCAGTGTGGTGGTGGTGGATTGCCTCTTGGGCTGATGATGAACAATACAAGGGAAGAACAGCCTCCTGAGGTTGAGGTGTTCTTGTGCTTATGAACTTGTGGTGTGTAGGTTCCCTCAAGCTAAGATGAGATGATCCCCATCCACTGTGGTGGCTAGTCCTATTTATAGAGGCCCTGGTCCTCTTCCCAAATATCGAGCGGGAAGGGAGCCAACAACGGCGGGCAAATTTGAAGGGGGACAGCTAGTACGAGCCATCCTGACAAAAGTAGTCTTCGCCTGCACAAAGCTCTGGTGGTGACGTCGTCTTGGGCTCCACGATGACCTCCGTCTTGCAGTCCATGGTCTTGATCTTGTTGCACCGAAATGGCAACCTTTGCCTGATGCCTCGGTACTCCGCGGCTGCGCTTGCCTCCTTTGCACCAAAGAGGAAACAAGGACATTGTGCGCGCTGGCGCCCGCCTGGTGTCGATCGTCATGGCTCACGTCATGAGAGCCTCATGAGGTTCGCCTCGCCTTGATATCTCTACCCCTCGTGAGCCTGCCTGACTAGGCCGCTCGGGAGGAGGTCTTGCGTCGTCCGCCTCGCGAGGCATGGACCCTCGTGAGGGTCTTGGATGCTTTGTTGCTAAAGATGGGCCGTACGGCCTGCTACTTGGCCATGCCATGGGCCGTAGGCAGGCAGGTCTGGGGACCCCCGTTCCCAGAACACCGACAAAAGGTACTTGCTAGAAGCCCGTAGCAGCCACGTAGAACTTGCAACAACAAAGTAGAGGACGTCTAACTTGTTTTTGTATGGCTTGTTGTGATGTGATATGGTTAAGACGTGATGATATATAAATTGTTGTATGAGATGATCATGTTTTGTAATAGTTATCTGCAACTGGCAGGAGCCATATGGTTGTCACTTTGTTGTATGAAATGCAACCGCCATGTAATTGCTTTACTTTAGAACTAATCAGTAGCGATAGTCGTAGAAGCAATAGTTGGCGAGACGACAATGATGCTTCGATGGAGATCAAGGTGACGATGGTGATCATGACGGTGCTTTGGAGATGGAGATCAAAGGCACAAGATGATGATGGCCATATCATATCACTTATTTGATTGCATGTGATGTTTATCCTTTATGCATCTTATTTTGCTTAGTACGGCGGTAGCATTATAAGATGATCTCTCACTAAATTTCAAGGTACAAGTATTCTCCTTGAGTATGCACCGTTGCTATAGTTCGTCATGTCGAGACACCACGTGATGATCGGGTGTGATAAGCTCTACGTTCACATACAACAGGTGCAAGCCAGTTTTGCACATGCAGAAGACTCGGGTTAAACATGACGAGCCTAGCATATGCAGATATGGCCTCGGAACACTAAGACCGAAAGGTCGAGCATGAATCATATAGTAGATATGATCAACATAGTGATGTTCACCACTGAAAACTTCTCCATCTAAGGTGATGATCGGACATGGTTTAGTTGATATGGATCATGTGATCACTTAGATGATTAGAGGGATGTCTATCTAAGTGGGAGTTCTTAAGTAATATGATTAATTGAACTTTAATTTATCATGAACTTAGTACCTGATAGTATTTTGCATATCTATGTTGTTGTAGATCAATAGCTCGCATATAGCTCCCCTATTTTATTTTTGATATGTTCCTAGAGAAAAATAAGTTGAAAGACATTAGTAGCAATGATGCAGACTAGCTCCGTGATCTGAGGATTATCCCCATTGCTGCACAGAAGTATTATGTCATTGATGCAACGCTAGGTGACGGACCTATTGCAGGAGCAAATGCAGACGTTATGAACGTTTGGAAAGCTCGGTATGATGACTACTTGATAGTTTAGTGCACCATGCTTTACGGCTTAGAACCGGGACTTCAAAAACATTTTGAATGACACAAAGCATATAAGATGTTCCAAGAGCTGAAATTTGTATTTCAGACTCATGCCCGAGTCGAGAGGTATGAGAATATTTTGCCTACAAGATGGAGGAGAATAGCTCAACCAGTGAGCATGTGCTCAGAATGTCTGAGTACTACAATCGCTTGAATCAAGTGGGAGTTAATCTTCCAGATAAGATAGTGATTTACAAAGTTCTCTAGTCACTATCACCAAGTTACTAGAACTTCGTGATGAACTATAATATGCAAGGGATGAAAAAGACAATTCCCGAGCTCTTCGCGATGCTGAAATCAGTGAAGGTAGAAATCAGGAAAAACATCAAGTGTTTATGGTTGAAAAGACCACTAGTTTCAAGTAAAAGGGCAAGGGAAAGAAAGGAAACTTCAAGAAGAATGGCGAGTAAGTTGCCACTCCCATGAAGAAGCCCAAAGCTAGACCCAAGCCTGAAACTGAGTACTTCTACTGCAAAGGAAATGGTTACTGGAAGTGGAACTGCCCTAGATACTTGGCGGATAAGAATGATGGCAAAGTGAACAAAGGTATATTTTATATACATGTTATTGATGTGTACTTTACTGGTGTTTATAGCAACCCCTCAGTATTTGATACTGGTTCAGTTGCTAAGAGTAGTAACTCGAAATGGGAGTTGCAAAATAAACACAGACTAGTTAAGGGCGAGGTGATGATGTGAGTTGGAAGTGATTCCAAGCTTGATAAGATCACCATCGCACACTCCCTTTACCTTCGGGATTAGTGTTGAACCTAAAATAAATGTTATTCGGTGCTTGCGTTGAGCATGAATATGATTGGATCATGTTTATTGCAATACGGTTATTCATTTAAGTCAAAGAATAATTATTGTTCTATTTACATGAATAAAACCTTCAATGGTCATACACTCAATATAAATGGTTTATTGAATCTCGATCGTAGTGATACACATATTCATAATATTGAAGCCAAAAGATGCAAAGTTAATGATGATAATGCAACTTATATGTGGCACTGCCATTTAGGTCATATTGGTGTAAAGCGCATGAAGAAACTCCATGTCGATGGACTTTTGGAATCACTTGATTATGAATCACTTAATGCTTGTGAACCATGCCTCATGGGCAAGATGACTAAGACTCCGTTCTCTGGAACAATGGAGCGAGCAACTGACTTATTGTAAATAATACATACTGATGTATGCGGTCCGATGAGTGTTGACGCTCGCAGCGGGTATCGTTATTTTCTAACCTTCACAGATGATTTGAGCAGATATAGGTATGTGTACTTGATGAAACATAAGTCTGAAACCTTTGAAAAGTTCAAAGAGTTTCAGAGTGAAGTGGAAAATCATCGTAACAAGAATATAAAGTTTCTACGATCTGATCGTGGAGATGAATATTTGAGTTATGAATTTAGTCTTCATTTGAAACAATGTGGAATAGTTTCGCAACTCACGCCACCTGGAACACCATAGCATAATGGTGTGTCCGAACATCGTAACCGTACTTTATTAGATATGGTGCGATCTATGATGTCTCTTACCAATTTACCACTATCGTTTTGGGGTTATGCATTAGAGACAGCTCCATTCACGTTAAATAGGGCACCGTCTAAAAATCTATTGAGATGACACCATATGAAATGTGGTTTAGCTAGAAACCTAAGCTGTCGTTTCTTAAAGTTTGGGGTTGCGATGCTTATGTGAAAAAGTTTCAGCCTGATAAGCTCAAACCCAAATCGAAGAAATGTGTCTTCATAGGATACCCAAAGGAGACTATTGGGTACACCTTCTATCACAGATCCTAAGGCAAGATATTCGTTGCTAAGAACGGATCCTTTATAGAGAAGGAGTTTCTCTCGAAAGAAGTGAGTGGGAGGAAAGTAGAACTTGATGAGGTAATTGTACCTGCTCCCTTATTGGAAACTAGTTCATCACAGAAATCAGTTCCAGTGATTGCTACACCAATTAGTGAGGAAGCTAATGATGATGATCATGAAACCTCTGATCAAGTTACTACCAAACCTCGTAGGTCAACCAGAGTAAGATCCGCACCTGAGTGGTATGGTAATCCTTTTCTGGAAGTCATGTTACTGGACCATGCCGAACCTACGAACTATGAGGAAGCGATGATGAGCCCAGATTCTATGAAATGGCTTGAGGCCATGAAATCTGAGATGGGATCCATATATGAGAACAAAGTGTGGACTTTGGTTGACTTGCCCGATGACCAGCAAGCCATAGAGAATAAATGGATCTTCAAGAAGAAGACTGACTCTGATGGTAATGTTGTTGTTTACAAAGCTCGACTTGTTGCGAAAAGGTTTTCGACAAGTTCAAGGAGTTGACTACGATGAGACCTTCTCACCCATAGCGATGATTAAGTCTGTCCTAATCATGTTAGCAATTGCCGCATTTTATGATTATGAAAATTGGCAAATGGATGTCAAAGTTGCATTCCTTAATGGATATCTTAAAGAAGAGTTGTATATGATGCAACCAGAAGGTTTTGTCAATCCAAAAGGTGCTAACAAAGTGTGCAAGCTCCAGCGATCCATTTATGGACTGGTGCAAGCATCTCGGAGTTGGAATATACTCTTTGATAGTGTGATCAAAGCATATGGTTTTTTACAGACTTGCGGTGAAGCCTGTATTTACAATAAAGTGAGTGGGAGCACTACAACATTTCTGATAAATACATGTGAATGACATATTATTGATCGGAGATAATGTAGAATTTTCTGGAAAGCATAAAGGAGTTTTTGAAAGGATCTTTTCAAAGAAAGACCTCGGTGAAGCTGCTTACAGATTAAGCATCAAGATCTATAGAGATAGATCAAGACGCTTGATAATTTTTTTTCAAATGAGTACATGCCATGACAAGTTTTTGAAGTAGTTCAAAATAGAACAGTCAAAGAAGGAGTTCTTGTCTGTGTTGCAAGGTGTGAAGTTGAGTAAAGACTCAAAACCCGACCACGGCAGAAAATAGAAAGAGAATGAAAAGTCATTCCCTATGCCTCTGTCATAGGTTCTATAAAGTATGCTATGCTGTGTACCAGACCTATTGTGTACCTCACCATGAGTTTGGTAAGAGGGTACAATAGTGATCCAGGAGTGGATCACTGGACAGTAGTCAAAATTATCCTTAGTGGAATAAGGACATGTTTCTCGGTTATGGAAGTGACAAAAAGTTCGTCGTACAAGGTTATGTTGATGCAAGCTTTGACACTAATCTGGATGATTCTAAGTCTCAATCTAGATACATATTGAAAGTGGGAGCGATTAGCTAGAGTAGCTCCATGCAGAGCATTGTAGACATAGAAAATTTCCAAAATACATATGGCTCTGAATCTGGCAGACCCGTTGACTAAACTTCTCTCACAAGCAAAATATGTTCACTCGTTGGGTGTTAATCACATAGCGATGTGAACTAGATTATTGACTCTAGTAAACCCTTTGGGTATTAGTCACATGGAGATGTGAACTAATCACATAAAGATGTGAACTATTGGTGTGAAATCACATGACGATGTAAACTAGATTATTGACTCTAGTGCAAGTGGGAGACTGAAGGAAATATGCCATAGAGGCAATAATAAAGTTGTTATTTATATTTCCTTATATCATGATAAATGTTTACTAATCATGCTAGAATTTTATTAACCGGAAACTTAGTACATGTGTGAATACATAGACAAACAGAGTGTCCCTAGTATGCATCTACTTGACTAGCTCGTTAATCAAAGATGGTTAAGTTTCCTAGCCATAGACATGTGTTGTCATTTAATGAACGGGATCACATCATTATAGAATGATGCAATGGACAAGATCCATCCATTAGCTTAGCATAATGATCGTTTAGTTTATTGATATTGCTTTCTTCATGACTTATACATGTTCCTATGACTATGAGATTATGCAACTCCCGAATACAGGGTGATCACTTAGTGTGCTATCAAATGTCACAACGTAACTGGGTGATCATAAAGATGCTCTACAGGTGTTTCCGATGGTGTTTGTTGAGTTGGCATACATCAAGATTAGGATTTGTCACTCCGATTGTCGGAGAGGTATCTTTGGGCCCTCTCGGTAATGCACGTCCCTATAAGCCTTGCAAGCAATGTGACTAATGAGTTAGTTGTGGGATGATGCCTTACGGAACGAGTAAAGAGACTTTCTGGTAATGAGATTTAACTAGGTATGATGATACCGATGATCGAATCTTAGGCAAGTAACATACCGATGACAAAGGGAATAACGTATGTTGTTATGCGATTTGACCGATGAAGATCTTCATAGAATATGTAAGAGCCAATATGAGCATCCAGGTTCCACTATTGTTTATTGACCAGAGATGTGTCTTGGTCATGTCTACATAGTTCTCGAACCCGTAGGGTCCGCACGCTTAACGTTTGATGACGATTTGTATTATGAGTTTATGTGATTTGATGACCGAAGGTTGTTCGGAGTCCCGGATGAGATCACAGACATGATGAGGAGTCTCGAATTGGTCGAGAGGTAAAGATTCATATATTGAAAGGTTGCATTTGGACATCGGAATGGTTCCGAGTGGTTCGGGCATTTTTTCGGAGTACCGGGAGGTTACCGGAACCCCCCGGGGAAAGATATGGGCCTTATGGGCTATAGGAGGGAGGCTAACCAGCCCACAAGGGGCTGGTGTGCCCCCCACAAGGCAGGAGGCCGAATTGGACTTGGGAAGGGGGCGCCACCCCCCTTTCCATCTCCTACTCCCTCTCCTTCCCCTTTTCCCCAATCGGTAGAAGGAAAAAAAAGGGTGGGGTCGAATCCTACTAGGACTAGAGTCCTAGTAGGACTCCCCTCTCCCTGGCGTGCCCCTTGTTGGCCGGCCTCCTCCTCCCCTCCTTTATATACGGGGGCAGGTGGCACCCCAAAGGCACAACAGACTATCTCTTAGCCATGTGCGGTGCCCCCCTCCACAGTTTTACACCTCGGCCACATTGTCATAGTGCGTAGGCGAAGCCCTGCACCGGTAACTTCATCATCACCATCACCACGCCGTCATGTTGACGAAACTCTCCCTCAGCCTCAACTGGGTCAAGAGTTCGAGGGACATCACCGAGCTGAACGTGTGCAGATCACGGAGGTGCCATGCGTTTGGTAATTGGATCGGTTGGATCGTGAAGACGTTCGACTACATCAACGCGTCACTAAATGCTTCCGCTTTTGGTCTATGAGGGTACGTGGACACACTCTCCCCGCTGGTTCCTATGCTTCTCCTAGATAGATCTTGCGTGATCGTAGGTAAATTTTTTGAAATACTACGTTCTCCAACGGATATCCTGCGAGTGTTGATTCATTCATTTGGTATCTTTTCTTCACTTGGTATTTCTTTGTCAATTGGTATCGGTTCTTTAAAGTCTTGAGCATGCATATTAACTTCATGTAGTTTCTTTGGCATGCTTTCTTTCTTTCTTTAACCCAATATATAGGGGAAACTCCACCAAGTCTCAAATTGGATGAGATGTTCATGAAATTCTTTTTCATATCTATATGCACATATTTATGTGGAGTTTGTCCTGTATATTGTTGGTTCTCTAACTCTTTGGTCACAATGAGTTTGGGTACCATTTTGTTTGTGTTGTTGTTCTAGGAACAATTGGAGATGCATTGGATGCTCGGCTCACTCACAAGGAAGGTGTTGTCACCATGTGCTTATTGGAGTCAAGCTAGGATGATCAATCAACTACTATCTACCTTCAATTGGTATCTACTACATCCTTCCAATGTTAACTCGGTAACAAGTATCTTCATATACTTCATGCACAATTTTCTTGCATCAACCTTGTGTAGGTTGTATCATGGCATGTTATTCATTTTTTTTTCTGATACTTGCTTCCTTTCTCAAAGCATCCCAACAATGATCTCTTGTTGCTAGTTGTGATGTCTTTAATGTTCGTGTGGTTGGAATTCATTTATATACAATAAGACCATATCTATCCATGTGCTATGCTCTCAAGCAAATTTCTTATTGGTATATTTATGACTTCCTTGTGGATACCTTGTTCTTTTCTTTTTGTAACTATTTCGTGTGTATATCCTTCTTTGTGGATTGATATCATCATGATTTTCATCTACCTAGAATCTTATACACTTGAGAGAAGTTACATCTGTAGTTGATATCCTTATTCTTTCACGTCCACCTTTCCTTGGTGGTTATGTGAAAGGATTTATCTTGAGTGCGGATCTTATATCGTTGCATCAGATGCACTTTGTTGTGGTGAAGATATTTTTATTATCTTGCTTGTCTTGATGAGGCTTTTGCCATTTTGATTGGTATTCCTCCTCTTGACAAAGCTATCATTTTCTTTCTTCACCATGGGTTGTCACAAGTGTTTGTTATTCATTGTGCATATTTAGTGTGCTTGTGAACCCATTTGCTTGGTGTGTGTGGGAAGGACATGTCATGCACCTTGTATCTCCACTATTCAAGACTATGTTGATGCTTAATGCTCACCCTTACATTAGTCTTCTCAAGTGCTCTGCCATGACACACACACACATCATTTTGGTTGAGCCTACTCTTAAGTTGCCTCTTTTATATGTTGCTCAACCATTTGTTTGTTGCAAGTGCTAGGCTTTGTTTCCTACATGTCCACTTGCACTTGTTGTGAGTTTTTATTGATTTTTAAGGAGTGATGATCCTATTTTTGTGCACTTGGTATCCTAATGCAAATATTCTAAGGAGTGCACAAATCATGGGGAGCTTCACTAGTGTCTTTAGAACACTCTGTTGCTCTCTTGCACTTGTCGTGAGATTATATTGATCTTGGGGCAGTGATGATCCTATTTTGTGCTCGTTGTATCCAATTACAAAACTAAATTATGCACAAATCATGGGGAGCTTCTCTAGTTTCTCCAGAACACTCCTTTGCTCATATCATAATATGTTGTATTCATGTGGCTCGTAGGATCTTTGGTCTAGTTGGTTCAATTGGTATCTTTTGATTGCTTGATTGCTTGTCTCTCTCTTTGTTATGTCTTTGTGGCATATCATTCTTTTGCAATCTTTGGGCCCCAATATAGTTTGTCTTCCTCCAAGTATTTACCGTTGGATATGTGTATTGCATTCCACTCTCTTGTGGAGAAATACACAATTTATGGAGCAACACAATTTATATTGGCCTTCTAAGCTTTTCTCCCATTTTGGCAATCGATGCCAATGGGGGAGAAGTTTTAGAGAGTTTTGTGGAGAAGTCTATAGGGTCATCTTTTCTTGCTTTGGTTGTGTCCCTAAGCGTTTGCACCTCATATGCATGCATTATTGGTTGTTGCATTGCATGGTGATGCATAATTCCTTGTATAAACTCTCTTGAAAGTGATTATCACCAATTACCAAAATGGGGGCGATTGAAAGAACATGCGGTGCCCCCATGTTTGGTTTTGGTAATTGATGACAATATCTATGAACTAATGGTAGCCTTGATTTATATTTGAAGGTTTTGCCCATAGGCTTTTCTTGGAGTACATGTGTTGGTTTCAAGGAGAGTTTGTGTCGACCAAGGTGATATTCAAGGAATTACCTAAAGATTAGTCTTGTGAGAGGTTGATCAAGACTAAGTCAAAGAGTGAATCAATTTGATCGACACACAAAGCGTAGAAGATGTACTGAGAGGGATCAAGTGATCCCATGGTATGGTAAGCATTGTCAATTACACTTTGTGTACTAATCCATGGTCTTCATGAGAGTTCTTTGTGGAGTTAGGTTGCCGTGTGCAAGTTCAAGTGATGCATCACAAAGAGATCAAGTGCTTGAAGCTTGCCGTCCATTGTGGTGACAATGGACTTGTGAAGATGTGCCGAAGAGTGGCTCACCCATAGTGGAGTATGGGGGAGCAATCTACTAGTCTTCACCAAGCCAACGCAATCAAGAAGGGTGGTCCAAATTGAGGAAGTCAAGATCGTCTACATCTAGCTCAAGTGGAATTTGTGCAAGGCAAAGGTTTTCCCTTGATAGGTTTTCTATTTTACCGGTCTCATGGTGGTAGTTAGGAGACCGGGTTATAGGATCGATTGTCGTACTATCAAGGGGGGCTCTTGATGAGTAGCTTCATCGTATCATTCGCAGAGAGATCAAACCATTGCATCCTTGCATCATCTTTCTTGGTTCTTGTTTGGTTCTCTTTGTGAGTCTTATAGCTTATGGTCATCTTGATGAAAAGCTCGAGTTCATCAAAAATGGAGTTCTCATGCTTCTTCTATTGCGTTTTCAGTGTTGGAGGTTTTACCGGTCTTATACAAGGAAGGGTTCTCACCATTTTCTCTTGGGCCTTTTCTAATTTCCTTCTTGTTGTTATTTTTATCAAGATTGTGTTAGCCCTTGTCTTTATCTTTCCAACAAACTTGATTTCGTTGAATTCGGAGTCCGTTTGTAGAAGTTGTGTCAGTTTTGGTGTCCTTAAAAAGGCTGCAGCGGTACTACCGCTTGGAGGGGATGTAATTTTGTACTACCGCTCTTGGGAACGGTACTACCGGGGCTACTTCCGTGGCTACTTCTGCTCTGCACCAAAAAGTCATCATAAGTCTAGTGGTGGTCGGCACGGATGTATTTTTTAGTACCACTCGCAAGCAGTAGTATCGCTACCCTTAGTGGTAGTATCGCTACCCCTAGCGGTAGTACTGTGAGGATGAGCGGTAGTACCGCTCCGGCGGTTCTACCGGCCTTTTTCCTCCTTGTTGTTGTTTTTGAAAGGGCTTCCACCCCCTAGCAGTAGTACCACTCTGTGCAGGCTGTGAGCATAACGGTTGGTTTTTTTCCCACCTATAAAAGGGGGTCTTCTTCCCCAATGAACCTTATCCTTTGAGGTCGTGTTCTTCCCCCATTGTTGACCTTCTTCGAGCTTTCTCACTCTCAATTCCTCCATGGATTCTTGCTAGTTTTTGAGGGAAAAGAGAAAGGAGATCTAGATCCACATTTCCACCAATCACTTTCTCCTCTATGTGAGGGGAACCCCTTGGATCTAGATCTTGGAGTTCTTGGTGTTCTCCTTCTTGTTCTTCCTCTCACTTTCCTCCCTAGCATTAGTTGCTTTGGTGGGATTTGAGAGGGAAGGACTTGGGCACTCCGTGTGCCCTTGCCATTGCATTTGTGCATCGGTTTGAGTTCTCCACAGTGATCCGTGGAAGTTACAAGTCGAGAAGCTTATTACTCTTGGGTGCTTGGTACCCTTGAGCTTGTTCCTCTTCGGTGCTTGGGCTCCCTAGACGGTTGGTGGTGGTCGGAGCTCAATCATTGTGGTGTAACACTCTGGGCAAGCGTCGGGGTCTCCAATTAGGTTGTGGAGATTGCCCCGAGCAATTTGATGGGTTCCGGTGACCGCCCCAAGGGTTGCCAAAGTGTACGGGTTCGGTGACCGCCCCCAAGGGTTGGCATTTGTACAGGTTCGGTGTCTGCCCTCAAGGGTCCCTTAGTGGAATCACGGCAACTTGCATTGTGCAAGGGCGTGAGGAGATTACGGTGGCCCTAGTGACTTCTTGGGGAGCATTGTGCCTCCACAGTGCTCCAAAAGGATATTAGCATCCGCAAGGGTGTGAACTTCGGGATACATCATCGTCTCCGCATGCCTTGATTATCTCTTACCCGAGCCCTTTACTTATGCACTTTACTTTGTGATAGCCATATTGTTTCTTGTCATATATCTTGCTATCACCTAGTAGTTTATCTTGCTTAGCATAAGTTGTTGGTGCACATAGGTGAGCCTAGTTGTTGTAGGTTTTGTGCTTGACAAATTAATCGCTAGGTTTATTCCGCATTTGTTCAAGCCTAAACCGTAGTTAGTTTAAAGCGCCTATTCACCCCCCCCCCCTCTAGGTGACATCCATGATCTTTCACTCGTGTACATGGAGAGGCAATGGAGATGTTGTCCTATTCATCGGCAGCTAACCGGCTGGGTCGGAATGGAGGAAACAGCGTCATGTTCATCAGGAGCGAAGCCACTGAGTCTGAATGTGTCATGTTCATCGGGAGCCAAGCCACTGGGTCAAAACGTGTCATGTTCATCGGGAGCCAACCGTCTTGGACGGAACAGCCGGGACAGGGTCTGGCGTACTGCAGAATGGTGCAAAATGGCCTTCTGTTCAACCGCGTACGGTCAAAACGGGGTCCTGTTCATCAGGAAGGATTTGGCGTACCCCAGAACGGAGGAAACAACCTTTTTAAGGGTAGGGGATCGCAACAGTTTTCGAGGGAAGAGTATTCAACCCAAATTTATTGATTCAACGCAAGGGGAGCCAAAGAATATTCTCAAGTATTAGCAGCTGAATTGTAAATTCAACCACACTTGAAAGACTTAATATCTGCAGCAAAATATTTAGTAGCAAAGTAGTATGGAAGTAACGGTAACGGTGGCAAAAGTAACAGCAGCAGTTTGGTAGCAATCGTAACAGTGACAACGGCAAAGTAACATAGCAAAGATCAATATGTGAAAAGCTCATAGACAATGGATCAGTGATAGATAATTATGTCGGATGGCATTCATCATGCAACACTTATAAGCTAGGGTGACACGGAACTAGCTCCAATTCATCAATATAATGTAGGCATGTATTCCATATATAGTCATACGTGCTTATGGAAAAGAACTTGCATGACATCTTTTGTCCTACCCTCCCATGGCAGCGAGGTCCTATTGGAAACTAAGGTATACTAAGGCCTTCTTTCAATAGAGTACCGGACCAAAGCATTAGCACTTAGTGAATACATGAACTCCTCAAACTACGGTCATCACCGGGAAGTGTCCCGACTATTGTCACTTCGGGGTTGTCAGATCATAACACGTAGTATGTGACTATAACTTGCAAGATAGGATCAAGAACACAAATATATTCATGAAAACATAATAGGTTCATATCTGAAATCATGGCACTCGGGCCCTAGTGACAAGCATTAGGCATAGCAAAGTCATGGAAACATCAATCTTAGAACATAGTGCATACTAGGGATCAAACCCTAACAAAACTAACTCAATTACATGGTAAATCTCATCCAACCCATCACCGTCCAGCAAGCCTATGATGGGATTACTCACGCATGATGGTGAGCATCATGAAATTGGTGATGGAGGATGGTTGATGATGACGATGGCGACGATTTCCCCTCTCTGGAGCCCAAAACGGACTCCAGATCTGCCCTCCCAAGGAAGAACAGGATGTGGCAGCGGCTCCGTATCGTAAAATGCAATGAATCCTTCTCTCTGATTTTTCTCCCCGAACGTGAATATATGGAGTTGGAGTTGAGGTTGGTGGAGGTCTAGGGGGGCCACAAGGACAGAGGGCATGCCCCCCACCCTTGTGAATAGGGTGTGGGCCCCCTTCAGTTGATTCTTTTGCCAATATTTTTTATTTATTCCAAAACTGATCTCCATGAAGTTTCAGGTCATTCTGAGAACTTTTATTTCTGCACAAAAATAGCACCATGGAAATTCTACTGAAAATAGCGTCAGTTCAGGTTAGTTCCATTCAAATCATACAAATTAGAGTCCAAAACAAGGGCAAAAGAGTATGGAAAACTAGATACGATGGAGACCTATCAACTCCCCCAAGCTTAACCCATTGCTTGTCCTCAAGCAATTCAGTTGACAAACTGAAAGTGATAAAGAAAACCTTTTACAAACTCTGTTTGATCTTGTTGTTGCAAATATGTAAAGCCAGCACTCAAGTTTTCAGCAAAGATCATGAACTAACCATATTCACAATAACATTTAGGTCTCACATTTACTCATATCAATGGCATAATCAACTAGCGAGAAATAATAATAAATCTTGGATGATAGCACTTTTTGAAAACAATAATGATATGATATAACAAGATGGTATCTCTCTAGCCCTTTTTGTGACCACAAAACATAAATGCAGAGCACCCCTAAAGATCAAGGACTGGCTAGACATTGTAATTCATGGTAAAAGAGATCCAGTCACAGTCATACTCAATATAAATTAATAACGATGCATACAAATGATAGTGGTGCTCTCTAATTGGTGCTTTTTATAAGAAGATGATGACTCGGAACTAAAAGTAAATAGATAGGCCCTTCGCAGAGGGAAGCAGGGCTTTTTAGAGGTGCCAGAGCTCGAGTTTTTAAAGTAGAGATAAATAATATTTTGAGCGGCATGCTTTCATTGTCAACATAACAACCAAGAGATCTTGGTATCTTCCATACTAGATACATTATAGGCGGTTCCCAAACAGAATGGTAAAGTTTATACTCCCCCACCACCAACAAGCATATTCCACGGCTGGTCCGAAACAACGGGTACCGTCCAACTAAGAACAGTCCTGGGGGAGTTTTGTTTGCAATTATTTTGATTTGATTTGAGCATGGGACTAGGCATCCCGGTTACCAGCCATTTTCTCATGAATGATGAGCGGAGTCCACTCATCGTGAGAATAACCCACCTAGCATGGAAGATATTGACAGACCTAGTTGGTACATGAGCAATTCGAGCATACAAAACAGATTATCATTTGAAGGTTTAGAGTTTGGCACATGCAAATTTACTTGGAACGGCAGGTAAATACCGCATATAGGTTTGTATGGTGGAACCATATGGAACAACTTTGGGTTTATGGAAGTGGATGCACAAAGCAGTATTCCCGCTTAGTACAAGTGAAGGCTAGAAAAAGACTGAGAAGTGGCCAACTAGAGAGCGACAACAGTCATAAACAGGCATTGAGATTAATCAATATTGAGTACAAGAATGAGTAGGATATAAATCACCATGAACATAAATATCGTAGAGGCTATGTTGATGTTGTTTCAACTACATGCGTGAACATGTGCCAAGTCAAGCCACTTGAATCATTCAAAGGAGGATACCATCCTATCATACCACATCACAACCATTAAAAGCATGTTGGCATGCAAGGTAAACCATTATAAACTCCTAGCTGATTGAGCATGGCATGAGTAGCTATAATCTCTAATTGTCATTGCAAACATGTTTCATTCATAATAGGCTAAATCAGGAACGATGAACTAATCATATTTACAAAAACAAGATAGGTCAATTTCATACCAGCTTTTCCTCATCTCAATCATTTCATCATATATCGTCATTATTGCCTTTCACTTGCACGACCAAATGGTGTGGATAATAATAATAATGCACGTGCATTAGACTAAGCTGGAATCTGCAAACATTTATTCAAAGGAGAAGACAAGGTAATATGGGCTCTTTGTTAGCTCAACAATAGTGCAAATGAGAGCCACTCAACATTTTCATCGTGATCTTCTCCTCTCGACTCCCAAAGAAAAGAAAATAAATTCAAAGGAACACACTGAAATGTTTTTGGAGTTTTTGTTTTTCTGAAGAAAGTAAAAACAGAACGAGAAAAACTATTTACACGGGAAAGCTCCCAACAAGCAAAAGAAGAACGAGAAATCTTTTTGGGTTTTCTTTTAATACTACTACTAAGCATGCAAGTTAAACTAAACTACATCTTTTTTTGTTCTTAAGGGTTTTTCAAACACACAAGAAGAAAGCGAGAAAAAAGAAGTAAACTAACATGGATAATATAATGAAAAAGTATGGACACCGACAACTGAAATGAGTGTGTGAACATGAATGTAATGTCGGTAAGAAATACGTACTCCCCGGGCTTAGGCTTTTGGCCTAAGTTGGTCTAGGGCCACCACTGGCCTGGATGATATCCGAAATCATAGTTGGGGTCATATTGTGATGCGGAAGCTACCGCTTGGCGAGCTGCCTCCTGGAGGCGAGCAGCCTCCGTTGTTCTCTCATACTCGTTTGCCTCCTCTCTAGTTATAAAATATCTCCCATTTACCTAAAAGTTAAAGAAGGCAGGAGCAGGAAGGGTAACATGGACGGCACGCCGTCTGTCAAATATTAGTCGGTACTAGAGGGACTGTTCGTTCCTCTCAAGAAACCGATAGCGCACCATAGCATTATAATCTACAAAAGCAGGTGGCAACTCAATGTCATGCCCTCTAATGGGTAGTCCAAGATAATTAGCTAAATGAGTTGCATAGATCCCACCAAATAAATCTCCATCTTTAGCATTAAGATGTAACCCCCTCGCAATAATGGCCCCCAAGTTATATCGTTTATCACCTAGCACCGCACTCTTGAGGACACTAAGATCTGGAACAGAAAGGTGGCAATGCTCATGCTTACCGTTAATTCATATACATATAAAGAGAGCAAAATAACGTATGGTAGGAAAGTGAATCCTCCCTATGGTAGCTTGTGTGGTATTTCTAGTTTCTCCCACAATGATGCTAGCAAGGAAATCATTGTATTCAGATTTATGAGGCTCACTAAGAATACCCCACTGTGGAATTTGCATGCATCACAAAAATCTTCTAGTTCCATGGTATATGATTCATCACAAAGATCAAATAAAATAGTATGGGTATTGCGTTTAGATGAAAATTCAAACCTCCGCATAAAGGAATTGGTGAGGTAATATTATTGTAGGCACTTGTCTGACACGAAGTCCTCAAGGCCGGCATTTTGTACATATGCATAAAACTCACCCTTGAAACCTGCATGAACCATGAATTCATCTGACGGCCATTCACAAGGCCGCACTTGAGCTTCCCTTGGTGGTTCAACGTTCGGCTCATGTATCGCGAGCCACGGTGCTTGCTTCCTCGAAGAACCACATTGGTACATTTTCCTAGACATTTTTCTTCCTCTAAAAAAATTCTGAAATCTTTAGTGACTCAAAATAAAAGTGAACCAAACTCAACAAAATTGATAGCAACTACTCCCACAAGTGCCTAGAGGCTATATCATGCATCAAAACTACTTTGGACCATATAAATTTGACATGCAAGCTCAAGAACAAGGTCACCACGCCAGCAAAAATTTGCAATAAATAAAGGACTAGAACAAAAACTAATTGGACCATTGTAGGAGCCACATACCGAAGAACAACCCCCAAAGAAGTTTTGCGAATGGAGCTTTAAGCAAGGAGATCGAAAATGGCAGCAAAAAATGAGCACGAACACGGGTTTGAGCTATACGATGATTTTTTTCTGGAGGAAGACGAAGTGGATGGGTGCTGGAATAAGTGGAGGGGACCCACGTGGGACCCACAAGGTAGGGGCGCGCCCTCCACCCTTGTGTCCCACTGGTGAGGCCCCCTAATGTGTTCTTAGTGCCAGAAATTCTCAAATATTCTATAAAAAATCATACTAAATTTTCATGGCATTTGGAGAACTTTTATTTTCGGGACATTTTTTATTGCACAGATAATTCAGAAAAACAGATAGAAATACTATTTTGCTTTATTTAATCTAAATAACAGAAAGTAAAAGATGGGTACAGAGAGTTGTGCCTTCTAAATTCATCCATCTCATGCTCATCAAAAGGAATCCATTAACAAGGTTGATCAAGTCTTATTAACAAACTTCTTCCGAATGACATGGAACCGGAGAATTTTCGAATAACACTAGGTTACCTCAACGGGGATATGCATGTCCCCAAAAATAAGAATATCATATTTCTTTTTGACAGTAGGAAGGGGGAATTCAAAACCTCCAATGGTAATAGTTGAAAATTTTCCAATAGAATTGATACTATGAACTTGAGGTTGTTTCTTCGAAAAGTGTATTGTATGTTCATTACCATTAACATGAAAAGTGGCATTGCCTTTGTTGCAATCAGTAACAGCCCCTATAGTATTCAAAAAGGGTCTACCAAGGATGATCGACATACTGTCGTCCTCGGGAATATTAAGAATAACAAAGTCCGTTAACATAGTAACGTTTGCAACCACAACAGGCACATCCTCACAAATACCGATGGGTATAGCAGTTGATTTATCATCCATTTGCAAAGAGATTTCAGTAGGTGAAAACTTATTCAATTCAAGTCCACGATATAAAGAGAAGGGCATAACACTGACACCGGCTCCAAGATCACATAAAGCAGTTTCAACATAGTTTCTTTCAATGGAGCATGGTATAGTTGGTACTCCTGGATCTCCAAGTGTCTTTGGTATTCCACCCTTAAAAGTATAATTAGCAAGCATGGTGGAAATTTTAGCTTCCAGTATCTTTCTTTTATTAGTAACAATATGTTTCATATACTTAGCATAAGGAGACATTTTGAGCATATCAGTCAAAAGCATACGCAAAAAGATAGGTCTAATCATTTCAGCAAAGCGCTCAAAATCCTCATCATCCTTTTTCTTGGATGGCTTAGGAGGAATGGGCATGGGTTTCTGAACACATGGTTCTCTTTCTTTACCATGCTTCCTAGCAACGAAATCTCTCTTATCATAAGTTGATTCTTTGATTGTGGGTTATTGATACGTCTCCAATGTATCTATAATTTTTTATTGTTACATGTTGTTTTATTATCAATCTTGGATGTTTTATAATCATTTTATACTCATTTTATATCATTTTTTGGTACTAACCTATTGACATAGTGCCAAGTGTCGGTAGTTGTTTTTTTCATGTTTTTTACATCGCAGAAAATCAATATCAAACGAAATCCAAATGCCACAAAACTTTACAGGGATTTTTTATGGGCCAGAAGGAAGGTAATGGGCCCTGGTTGCACCTGGGGGGTGCCCCAAGGGGGGCACAACCCTGGCGCACCCCGATGGGTTGTGCCCACCTCGGGTGCCCCCGGGACTGCTTCTTTTCTCTATAAATACCCCAAAAATACCAGAACCCTAGGGGAGTCGATGAAATATTCATCCAGCCGCCACAGAGTCCAGAATCACCAGATCCAATCTAGACACCATCACGGAGGGGTTCACCACTTCCATTGGTGCCTCTCCGATGATGCATGAGTAGTTCTTTGTAGACCTTCGGGTCCGTAGTTAGTAGCTAGATGGCTTCATCTCTCTCTCTGTTCATCCTCAATACAATGGTCTCTTGGAGATCCATATGATGTAACTCTTTTTGTGGTGTGTTTGTTGGGATCGATGAACTTTGAGATTATGATCAGATATATGTTTTTATATCCATGAAAGTATTTGAGTTTCTTTGATCTCTTTTATGCATGATCTCTTATAGCCTCGTATTTCTTCTCTGATATTTGGGTTTTGTCTGGCCAACTTGATCTATTTATCTTGCAATGGGAAGAGGTGCCCGATAGTGGGTTCGATCTTACGGTGCTTGATCCCAGTGACAGAAAGGGAACCGACACGTATGTATCATTGCTACGAAGGATAAAAAGACGAGATCTATATCTACCACCATATAGATAAATGGATCTTGTCTACATCATGTCATTGTTCTTATTGCATTACTCTGTTTTTCCATGAACTTAATACACTAGATGCATGCTGGATAAAGGTCAATGTGTGGAGTAATAGTAGTAGATGCAGGCAGGAGTCAGTCTACTAATCTTGGACGTGATGCCTATGTAATGATCATTGCCTGGATATCATCATAAAACAAGAAACAAGAAACTAAAAGACTCGATTGCAAGATCTAAAGATATACCTTCAAGCACTCACCTCCCCGGCAACGGCGCCGAAAAAGAGCTTGATGTCTACTACACAACCTTCTTCTTGTAGACATTGTTGGGCCTCCAAGTGCAGAGGTTTGTAGGACAGTAGCAAATTTCCCTCAAGTGGATGACCTAAGGTTTATCAATCCGTAGGAGGCGTAGGATGAAGATGGTCTCTCTCAAGCAACCCTACAACCAAATAACAAAGAGTCTCTTGTGTCCCCAACACACCCAATACAATGGTAAATTGTATAGGTGCACTAGTTCGGCGAAGAGATGGTGATACAAGTGGTATATGGATGGTAGATAAAGGTTTTTGTAATCTGAAAATATAAAAACAGCAAGGTAACTAATGATAAAAGTGAGCGTAAACGGTATTGCAATGCGTTGAAACAAGGCCTAGGGTTCATACTTTCGCTAGTGCAAGTTCCCTCAACAATAATAACATAATTGGATCATATAACTATCCCTCAACATGCAACAAAGAGTCACTCCAAAGTCACTAATAATGGAGAACAAACGAAGAGATTATGGTAGGGTACGAAACCACCTCAAAGTTATTCTTTCCAATCAATCTGTTGGGCTATTCCTATAAGTGTCACAAACAGCCCTAGAGTTCGTACTAGAATAACACCTTAAGACACAAATCAATCAAAACCCTAATGTCACCTAGATACTCCAATGTCACCTCAAGTATCCGTGGGTATGATTATACGATATGCATCACACAATCTCAAATTCATGTATTCAACCAACACATAGAACCTCAAAGAGTGCCCCAAAGTTTCTACCGGAGAGTCAAGACGAAAACGTGTGCCAACCCCTATGCATAGATTCCCAAGGTCACGGAACCCTCAAGTTGATCACCAAAACATACATCAAGTGGATCATAGAATGCCCCATTGTCACCACAGGTATCCCACGCAAGACATACATCAAGTGTTCTCAAATCCTTAAAGACTCAACCCGATAAGATAACTTCAAAGGGAAAACTCAATCCATTACAAGAGAGTAGAGGGGGGAAGAAACATCATAGGATCCAAATATAATAGCAAAACTCGCGATACATCAAGATCGTATCACCTCAAGAACACGAGAGAGAGAGAGAGAGAGAGAGAGAGAGAGAGAGATCAAACACATAGCTATCGGTACATACCCTCAGCCCCGAGGGAGAACTACTCCCTCCTCGTCATGAGAGCACCGGGGTGATGAAGATGGCCACCGGAGAGGGATTTCCCCCTCCGGCAAGGTGCCGGAATGGGTCTAGATTGGTTTTCGGTGGCTACGGAGGCTTCTGGCGGCGGAACTCCCGATCTATTGTGTTCCCCGAAGTTTTTAGGGTATATGGGTATATATGGGAGGAAAAAATACATCAGTGGACCTCCGGGCTGTCCACGAGGCAGGGGGGCGCGCCCAGGGGTGGGCGCGCCCCCCACCCTCGTGGGCAGCCCGGGACTCTCCTGTTCCAACTCCGATACTCCGTGGGCTTCTTCTGGTCCAAAAATAAGTTCTGTGAAGTTTCAGGTCAATTGGACTCCGTTTGATTTTCCTTTTCTGCGATACTCTAAAACAAGGAAAAAACAAAAACTGGCACTAGGCTCTGGGTTAATAGGTTAGTCCCAAAAATAATATAAAAGTGTATAATAAAGCCCATAAACATCCAAAACAGATAATATAATAGCATGGAACAATCAAAAATTATAGATACGTTGGAGACGTATCAGCATCCCCAAGCTTAATTCCTGCTCGTCCTCGAGTACGTAAATGATAAAAATAGAATTTTTGATGTGGAATGCTACCTAACATATTTCTCTAAGTAATTCTCTTCATTTTGGCATGAATGTTCAGATCCATAAGATTCAAGACAAAAGTTTAATATTGACATAAAAATAATAATACTTCAAGCATACTAACTAAGCAATCATGTCTTCTCAAAATAACATGGCTAAAGAAAGTTATCCCTATAAAATCATATAGTCTGGCTATTCTCCATCTTCACCACACAACGTATTTAAATCATGCACAACCTCGATGACAAGCCAAGCAATTGTTTCATACTTTTGATGTTCTCAAACTTTTTCAATCTTCACGCAATACATGAGCGTGAGCCATGGACATAGCACTATAGGTGGAATAGAATGGTGGTTGTGGAGAAGACAAAAAGGGAGAAGATAGTCTCACATCAACTAGGCGTATCAACGGGCTATGGAGATGCCCATTAATAGATATCAATGTGAGGGAGTAGGGATTTCCATGCAATGGATGCACTAGAGCTATAAGTATATGAAAGCTCAACAAAAGAAAGTAGTGGGTGTGCATCAAACTTGCTTGCTCACGAAGACCTAGGGCATTTGAGGAAGCCCATTGTGGGAATATACAAGACCAAGTTCTATAATGAAAAATTCCCACTAGTATATGAAAGTGACAACATAAGAGACTCTCTATCATGAAGATCATGGTGCTACTTTGAAGCACAAGTGTGGTAAAAGGATAGTAGCATTGCCCCTTTTTTATTTTTTTTTTATTTGGCCTTTCTTTTTTTTATTTGGCATTTTTTGGGACAATGCTCTATTGATGATGATCATCACACTTCTATTTATTTACAACTCAAAGATTACAGCTCGATACTAGAACAAAGTATGACTCTATATGAATGCCTCTGGCAGTGTACCGGGATGTGCAATGAATCAAGAGTGACATGTATGGAAGAATTATGAACGGTGGCTTTGCCACAAATACAATGTCAACTACATGATCATGCAAAGCAATATGACAATGATGGAGCGTGACATAATAAACTAACGGTGGAAAGTTGCATGGCAATATATCTCGGAATAGCTATGGAAATGCCATAATAGGTAGGTATGGTGGTTGTTCGGAGCAAGGTTGTCAGTGTCAAAACCGGCGGATCTCGGGTAGGGGGTCCCGAACTGTGCGTCTAAGGCGGATGGTAACAAGAGGCAGGGGACATGATGTTTACCCAGGTTCGGGCCCTCTTGATGGAGGTAATACCTTACGTCATGCTTGATTGTTCTTGATGATATGAGTATTACAAGAGTTGATCTACCACGAGATCGTAGAGGCTAAACCCTAGAAGCTAGCCTATGGTATGATTGTCTATTGTCCTATGGACTAAACCCTCCGGTTTATATAGACACTGGAGGGGCTAGGGTTACACAAGGTCGGTTACAAGGGAGGAGATATACATATCCATATTGCCTAGCTTGCCTTCCACACCAAGTAGAGTCCCATCCGGACACGAGACGAAGTCTTCAATCTTGTATCTTCATAGTCGAATAGTCCGGCCAAAGGATATAGTCCGGTTGTCCGGAGACCCCCTAATCCAAGACTCCCTCAGTAGCCCCTGAACCAGGCTTCAATGACGATGAGTCCGGCACGCAGTATTGTCTTCGGCATTGCAAGGCGGGTTCCTCCTCCGAATACTCCATGGTAGAGTTTGAACACAAGGATAGTGTTCGGTCCTGCAAAACAAGTTCCACATACCACCGTAGAGAGAATAATATTTCCACCAATCTAATCTGCTGACACGTTTTGACAGCATGACATCACGCCACGGCCCGGTCATTATTCGAACCGTTTTTCTCAACCAGCACCGCACATATCGCGAGGCCATTTTCTTGACACATCTTGTCAAAGCAAAGGTCGTGTTCCCCTTATCATGGGATTCTCATCAATACGGACGTGGGTAAACCAACCGCGCCATCAATTACAGCGCTTCGGGAATAAGCGGTTTTACCAGGCAAGTGGGGAGACACATCGCCTCTTCTGCCCTTATAAAGGGACAAGGATTTATTCTTTTCACTCACGCCTTCTTCCTCCTTGCTTACCCATTCCCGCACACTCGAGCTCTAGCGCCCAAGCTCGTGTTCTTCTTCTCAAACCACTCCAAGCATGTCCGGAGCAGGAGGCAAGTGGATGGTCTCCTCCGTCATGGAGGAGAACATCAAAAAGTTACGGGAAGCCAGATATCTGGCCGCGGACATTGCGCACTGGCTGCCAGATGCAGGGCAGATCGTCCCTACGCCCGAACCCCATGAGAGGGTAGTTTTTCTTACCCACTTCGTCCGCGGACTGGGATTTCCCCTCCACCCGTTCGTCTGCGGGCTCATGTTCTACTACGGGCTGGGTTTTCACGATCTGGCTCCCAATTTCATCCTCAATATCCCGGCGTTTATCGTCATGTGCGAGGCCTTCCTCCGCATCAAGCCCCATTTCGGCATGTGGCTGAAGACTTTTAATGTCAAACCGAAGGTGGTGGTCGGCTAGCAGGCAGAGTGCAGAGGCGCCATGGTGGGCAAGATGCCTAACATCACCTGGCTCGAAGGCTCCTACGTGGAGACCATAAAGGGGTGGAAATCGGGGTGGTTCTACATCACTGAGCCGCGCGACTCCAACTGGGTGGCGGCCCCCAAATTTCGATCCGGAGTCCCCACGTGGCTCACCTCCTGGAAAGAGAAGGGCCTATCCTAGGGTTCTTCGGTAGAGCTGGCCAGACTCTAGACCTGCATCTAGAACATGACGAACAAGAAAATCAAGATTTTCAACGTGGTCCAGGTTATGCTCTTCCGTCGGATCCTTCCGTGTCAACGACGGGCATTTGATTTGTGGGAGTTCGACTCGGCCAAGCACCATACGCTGCGAGAGCTCTATGACACGACGCACGAGGACGTCTGGAGGGTGCTGTTCAAGAGCGCCGAGATTCCTCCCTCCCTCACCAAGGACCGCGGACTCACGCAAAGCGCCGCGCCAATCTGGTGGGCTTTTATATCTCTCAGGGTATTTATTTGCCCCGGTTTAGTTATGTGCAAGATCTAAGCTTCCATGTCATTAACAGGACTGGATAAAGACGGCGGAGCACCTTGATTGCCCAGCCCCTCTGCCCGAAGATCCTGCAGACGCTCTTCTAATGAAGATGCTAACTTCGGCACCTTACGAGGTGCCGGCAAAGAAGGCCAAGAAGAAGGCCGCGGGGACCCGAAAGGGTCTCCGGCGCAAGGTTGTATCGGACTCATCGTCCGATGACTCCGACGCGCACTCCTCCCACGGAAACAAGGTGGAGGAGGAGAAAAGTTCTCCCCCCCCCAGCCGGGGGAGACAAGAAAAGGAAGGCTGACCCATCCGGGGAGGGCGAAGGGCCCAAGAAGGGAAGGACCATCCCTCCGGACTACGCCACGACGGCCGTCGACGGCGGCGACGAGTGGCTACCCAGGGTCAAGCCCCTGGCGAAGTCGTAAGTGTCCGAACACCATAGTACTTCATGGTATGTTTTATTGCAATGCCTCTCCTCATGCCGAACATGATTATGCAGTCCATCCCGAGCTCATCTTGACATATCCTCGTCGAGTGGCTCTTTGGACTCATCGGATATGAACAATGGTTCTCTCCGGACCGCTTCCACCCCTCGCCCTACGGACAACGCCGAGGTGTTGTCTCAAAAGGAACCAAGCCAAGGGGAGGTGGTCCTAGGGGAGCCTCGAGGCGACTTCCCGGACCCTGGGTACCAAGGGAGCGAGGCTCCTATGGGCTCCGAGATCGGCCCCCAGCCGAACACTGCGCCGGAACCTTCGATGGTTCCGGACTCAGGTAGGCGGTCCCCCGTTAAGGGGGGCCAACCATCCATTTCGGTGTCCTCTGTCCATCCAGAGACACCAGACAACTTGCTGGTAGCGCTTCGCAGTGCTTCCATCGATGAAGAGCACCGCACTATCATGAGTGCGGTGGTCGAGAAGGTTCAGTCCGCCAAAAACAGGCTGATCGAAGCTTGCGCCAGCCTCCTAACAGGCTTTGAGGTAAGTAATCAAAATATACATATATAAGAAAATATTACCGCATAGATAGTAGACCCTGATGCTTTGTTCGGCGTTCAAGAAGAAAAGCCGAATAGAGGATCAAATGATGACTCAGGAGTCTAATCAGAATGTATCTATGTGTATGTGCAGGTTTCACTACTGGCCGCTACCGCACGTACTGCGGAGGTCTCTGCACTGAAGCAGGACCTAGAGCGGTCTGAGACCGAGCTCGGCCTTACCAAGAGGTAGCTCGAGGAGAACAAAGGTGAGCAATACCTTTGTCTATATATTTAAAAAGAAGTTCGGGTGTAAAGTAATAGGATCATCATGGGTTTGCCAGGGGCCACGACCGAAGTGGCGACCCTAAGGAAGGCGTTGTCCGAGGCTGAAGACAAAGCGGCCAAGGAGCGCATTGAACGGGAGAAGCAAGAAGCCCGAGTAGGCGAGGTGCAGCAAGAGCTCGAGGCTCTCGCCAAAAAGCACGAGTCCTTGGAGCTTGACTCTAAGACGCGAGAGTCTGAGCTCGCGCGGGCGCTTGAAAGCGTCCGGAGCACCAAGGCAGAAGCCCACAAGGCCCTCCAGGATATTGACGCGATGAAGAAGATAGCAGCGGGTAAGGCAATCGTTATGCAAAGCAAGCATGTGAAGGAGACTTTCCTTTTTCTTACCCGAGTTCGGAGCTCTCCAGGAGCGCTTGCATATCTTCCCCGCAGTGTACTGGATGCCGTGAAGTTTTACCGAGCTGAGGAGGGGAGCTCAACGGAGAAGTTGTTCTGGTCTCAGTATACTGGGACCGAACACCCCGTGCCCTTGAGCGACCAGCTGAAGTAGTTGGTCAAGCTTCACAAGGCGGCCGAACAGGCCATGAGGGGCCTTATAGTCCGGATGTGGCCTGGCGAGCCCCTGTCCGGCAGCTACTTCGGTTTGGTGATGCAGCTTGTGGAAGCCGGCCCACGGCTTGAAGTCATAAAGCGGTCCATCTGCATCGAGGGTGCACGCAGGGCTTTTGCCCGGGCGAAGGTGCACTGGGCGAAGTTGGACGCCGTGAAGCTGGTGAAGGAGGGGCCGCCGGAGGGCAAGGAGCATCGCTGCCCTGAGAATTATTATGAGAGTGTCCTGAAGGGTTCCCCCTAGCGGCGGATGAGTGTGCCAAGGATGTAATTTTTGAATGAACAAGCTCATGTGATCCTGTAATATGAAACGAGTTCATTTGCGCCATGCGACGCTTTCTTAATTTAAAAAGTTACCTTCTGTGCGGCCGTTTATAAAATCTGAGAGTTGGCCAGTCGTCGGCTTCTGCCCCCATGTAACTAGTACTGGGGTGTTCGGGATAAAACTGAGCACTCCTTACCCCAATTTTGGGTCCTTCAAGGGAGGTGTTCAGCGCAATGAACCAGGCAATCGGACTATAATGCTTTATCACTCTCACTTAGCCATAGAAGTCTATAATTTTAAATTTTGGCGAAGCCCCTGGTATTCGGAGGGCCAAATTTGGGGTGCTATACACACCTAAGCCGGACAAGGCCGACTCCTCGCCCGAAGTGGAAAAAGTCTTTAAGGACTTGAGACCTCTCGAACAGCGACCAGTCTCTCGCCTTATCATGACAGTCAGTTTTCGGCTTTCTCTACTGAGGTGCTCGCCCGGAAGAACCGGGACATAATCGCAGTAGTTCTCCCACCGCTACCTTACCAATATAGCGGAACGTAAGGTACCAAAGCATGGGAGCCAGGCGAACCCATCATTTTACCAAAGACATGATTCGGAGCTGATGCATATAATGATATAAGTTCGGGGTGCCGCACTGTCGAAAGTGTTCGGACTTCTTGCGTCGTATTATGGGGTAAACGAGAGCCCCTGGCGAACTGACCGTACCCGAACATGCGGGTGCGGATGGACATATAAGAGAAAGAGAAAAAAAACTTAAATAATGCAATGATAGATTAATGATATGCATTGTTATTTAAATAATACGTCGAAGCGTACTGGTACAAGTAGTATAATAAGCAGAAAGTAGGACAATTCGAAATGTCCTGTCCCAGGGCAAGATGCGCATAGATAGTAAAAAAACGGGTATATCAATTATTATTAGAGACCACCTGGGGGTTCCCGTGTTCGTCTTAGCTTCTTGTCGTCTTGGTTATTGCTTCTGGAATGTGGCCGGCAATCATACTGCCGGAAAGGGCTTCTAGAGAGTTAGGCCCTGAAAGAGAAAAGGAATGATAAAGGTATGCAGCCCCTAGGGCGGTTAAGCCACATTGCAGGGCGTGTCTTGATCGTGCCCCCGCCTATGTCCATGGTATTTTCAGTGTGTAGTTATGTACGTGCGGCACGGATTCCGTCGCTTGACTGGGACTGGGACGGGGGCCGAATTGCTAGGCGAGCTCTAATCATGCCTGGCGATCCTGTTGCAGCTTGTTTCGGACTCACTTGAAGGTGTCCGGGGGCTGTGACGCCGAATGAGTGGTCTGCCTTAAAAGGCTGCTTTGTGCTTCTGCTGCAAGGGGTGCAGTGTGCTCTTCCATGCGGAGCGAGCGTTCTGTGTTTCCATTTACTGTTATGACCCCCCTGGGTCCTAGCATCTTGAGCTTGAGGTATGCATAATGTGGCACTGCATTAAATTTTGCAAATGGTTTCCGTCCGAGCAGTGCGTGATAGCCACTGCGAAACGGGACGATATCAAAGATTAACTCTTTGCTTCAGAAGTTGTCTGGTGATCCGAAGACCACTTCTAGTGTGATTGAGCCTCTGCAATGGGCCTCTACACCTGGGATGACGCCTTTAAAGGTGGTTTTGCTGGGTTTGATCCTCGAGGGATTGATACCCATTTTTCGCATTGTATCCTGATAGACCAGGTTCAAGCTACTGCTGCCGTCCATAAGGACTCGAGTGAGGTGAAATCCGTCAATGATAGGGTCTAGGACCAGTGCGGTGGATCCGCCATGACGGATGCTAGTGGGGTGGTCCCTGCGATCGAAGGTGATCAGGCAAGCAGACCATGGGTTGAACTTTGGGGTGACGGGCTCCATCGCATTGACGTCCCTTAGTGCACGCTTCTGCTCCCTCTTGGGAATGTGGGTTGCGTATATCATGTTCACCGTCTTCACTTGTGGGCGAAACCCCTTCTGTCCTCCTATGTTCAGCGGCCGGGGCTCCTCCTCGTCATCGCTATGCAGCCCCTTGTCCTTGTTTTCGGCATTTAACTTGCCGGCCTGCTTGAACACCCAGCATTCTCTATTGGTGTGATTGGCTGGCTTGTCGGGGGTGCCATGGATTTGACACGAGCGATCCAGTATGCGATCCAAACTGGATGGAGCCGAAGTATTTCTTTTAAATGGCATTTTCCGCTGACCGGATCTAGAGCCTCTGAATCCGGCGTTGACTGCCGTATCTTCCGTGTTATCATCGTTATTGCGGCGCTTTGGTCTATTACTATGTTGCCTGCCATTAACATCTTTGGTATCCGAGGTGTCCGGATTCCTCGATGTGTTGTTGCTGCGAGCCAGCCAGCTATCCTTGCCCGCGCAAATGCGGGTCATGAGTGTTGTGAGGGCTACCATAGATTTCGGCTTCTCCTGGCCGAGGTGGCGGGCGAGCCACTCGTCGCGGATGTTATGCTTGAATGCCACTAGGGCCTCTGCATCCGGACAGTCTACAATTTGGTTTTTCTTAGTCAGGAACCATGTCCAGAATTGTCTGGACGATTCCCCTGGCTGTTGGGTTATGTGGCTCAAGTCATCAGCATCCAGTGGCCGCACATAAGTGCCCTGGAAGTTGTCAAGAAATGCGTCTTCCAGATCCTCCCAACTGCCGACGGACTCTGCTGGCAAGCTGTTCAGCCAATGCCGAGCTGGCCCTTTGAGTTTTAGTGGGAGGTACTTGATGGCGTGTAGATCATCACCGCGAGCCATGTGGATGTGAAGGAGGAAATCCTCAATCCACACAGCGGGATCTGTTGTGCCATCGTATGATTCGATATTTACGGGTTTGAAACCCTCCGGGAATTCGTGATTCATAACTTCATCAGTGAAGCATAGGGGGTGTGCGGCGCCTCTGTGCCGGGCTATATCCCGACGCAGTTCATATGAATCTTGTCTGCTGTATTCGGCCCGGCCGGATTTACTCTTGGTGTATCCGACGCGACGATCATCGTCCCGTGTTGGTGCGTGTGTCCGTGACCCGTATATTGACCTTGCGATTTTTGCCTTACTGTCCAATATGTCTCACAGGTCCCTTGTGTTGTCCCGGGCCTTAGTATTTTTGATTGAGTGGCGGTAGGGTGCAGGCTGAACTTCAGGATGAAACGCCTCTCTGGCTCGGCCACGCGGTGGCCGGTCAGCCGCATCATACACTGGTGAATGAGGTTTCAATGCTTCCTCCTCGAGGTGAGGTATCAACCTGCATTTTGGGTAACTCTTGGAGGGGCGCTCGAGTTCATACTCCTCGGCTGCAAGGACTTCGGTCCACCTGTCTGCTAGCAAGTCTTGATCAGCTTGAAGCTGTTGCTACTTTTTCTTCAGGCTATTTGTTGTGGTCATAAGCCGGCGCTTGAAGCGCTCTTGCTCGACGGGGTCCTCAGGCACGATAAATTCTTCGTCGCCGAGGCTCGCCTTGTCTTCGGAGAGAGGCATGTAATTGTCCTCCTCCAGTTCTCCATCTGCTGCCCGCTCTGGAGGGCTAGCTTGTTCGTACTCTGGCTCTACATCGTGCTGGAGGGGATTGTTGTTGTCTTCGGCACTATCCAGAGTGTTATTATCTCATGTGCCGGTATCACTATTTTTGCTGTGGCGGGACTTAGAGCGGCGCCGCTGACGTCGGTGCTTGGGTTGCTTCTTGGAGGGGTCATCCTCCGCTGTCTCATCGCCATTGCCTTCTTTGGGGGTGTCCACCATGTATATATCATATGCTGAGGTGGCAGTCCAGCGCCCTGTGGGCAGTGGTTCCTGTTTGTCTCCTGCATCATCATCCATGCCGTCAAAGTCTTCGGAGTCAAAGTCGAGCATGTCAGTTAAGTCATTGACAGTGGCTACTAAGTGGGTGGTGGGTGGGAAGAGAATTTCTTCGTCGTCCGCATCCCATTCTAGCCGGACATAGTTCGGCCAAGGTTCTCCTAACAGGGAGAGAGACCTTAATGAATTTAGAACATCGCCGAAAGGTGAGTGCTGAAAGATATCCGCGGAGGTGAACTCCATGATTGGCGCCCAATCGGATTCGATTGGTGTGGATGCAGGCGGCTCGGAGCCCATGGCCGGAGAAGAATCCAGTGGTTCAGCGACGCAGCTCTCATAAGGGGTGAAGTCAGTATCTGGCTCTATCGCCACTGAGAGTGCGGCCTCCATGGTGGGGTCTATCCCTCCGCTCTCGGATGGCACGACTTGCTCCGGATTGATGGCCGGAGTAGTTGCAGATGCGATCTCCCGAACATTGTCCGACGACAGAGTTACATCATGATCGTCGTGATTGTGCGACGCGTCTGACATGGGCTCGAATCCGTCGAAGATCAAGTCTCTGCGGATGTCGGTCGTCTAGTTCAAGTTTCCAAATCTGACCTGATGGCCAGGGGCATAGCTCTCGATCTGCTCCAGATGGCCAAGCGAATTGGCCCGCAGTGTGAAGCCGCCGAATACGAAGATCTGTCCGGGAGGAAAACCTCACCCTGGACCGCATCGTTATCGATGATCGAAGGGGCCATCGAGCCTTACGGTGACGGCACAGCGGAACTCTCAATGAAAGCACCAATGTCGGTGTCAAAACCGGTGGATCTCGGGTAGGGGGTCACGAACTGTGCGTCTAAGGCGGATGGTAACAGGAGGCAGGGGACACGATGTTTACCCAGGTTCGGGCCCTCTTGATGGAGGTAATACCCTATGTCCTTCTTGATTATTCTTGATGATATGAGTATTACAAGAGTTGATCTACCACGAGATCATAGAGGCTAAACCCTAGAAGCTAGCCTATGGTATGATTGTCTGGTGTCCTACGGACTAAACCCTCCGGTTTATATAGACACCGGAGGGGGCTAGGCTTACACAAGGTTAGTTACAAGGGAGGAGATATACATATCCGTATTGCCTAGCTTGCCTTCCACGCCAAGTAGAGTCCCATCCGGACACGGGACGAAGTCTTCAATCTTGTATCTTCATAGTCCAACAGTCCGGCCAAAGGATATAGTCCGGCTGTCCGGAGACCCCCTAATCCAGGACTCCCTCAAAGGTATATGCTGGGTATATGATACCGGCGAAAGGTGCGCGGTATTAGATAGGCTAGCAATGGTGGAAGGGTGAGAGTGCGTATAATCCATGGAATCAACATTAGTCATAAAGAACTCACATACTTATTGCAAAAATCTATTAGTTATCGAAGCAAAGTACTACGCGCATGCTCCTACGGGATAGATTGGTAGGAAAAGACCATCGCTCGTCCCCGACCGCCACTCATAAGGAGGACAATCAATAAATACATCATACTCCGACTTCTTAACATAACGGTTCACCATACGTGCATGCTACGGGAATCACAAACTTTAACACAAGCATTTCTCAAATTCACAACTACTCAACTAGCACGACTCTAATATCACCATATCCATATCTCAAAACAATTATCAAGTATCAAACTTTGCATAGTATTCAATGCACTTCATATGAAAGTTTTTATTATATCCCTCTTGGATGCCCATCATACTAGGACTAAATACATAACCAAAGCAAATTACCATGCTGTTTAGAGACTCTCAAAATGATATAAGTGAAGCATGAGAGTTCATCTATTTCTTCAAAATAAAACCACCGTCGTGCTCTAAAAAGATATAAGTGAAGCTCTAGAGCAACAACAAAGTACTCCGAAAGATATAAGTGAAGATCAATGAGTAGTCAAATAATGATGCAACTATATGAAGACTCTCTAAAATTAAAGAATTTTAGATCTTGGTATTTTATTCAAACAGCAAGAAAATCCTAACAAAATAAATTGACGCTCCAAGCAAAACACATATCATGTGGTAAATAAAAATATAGCTCCAAGTAAAGTTACCGATGAACGAAGACGAAAGAGGGGATGCCTTCCGGGGCATCCCCAAGCTTAGGCTCTTGGTTGTCCTTGAATATTACCTTGGGGTGCCTTGGGAATCCCCAAGCTTATGCTCTTTCCACTCCTTATTCCATAGTACATCAAATCTTTACCCAAAACTTGAAAACTTCACAACACAAAACTTAACAGAAAACTCGTGGGCTCCGTTAGCGAAAGAAAACAAAACACCACTTCAAGGTACTGTAATGAACTCATTCTTTATTTATATTTTTGTTAAATCTACTGTATTACAACTTCACTATGGTTTATAAACAATTTTACTAGCCATAGATTCATCAAAATAAGTAAACAACACATGAAAAACAGAATCTGTCAAAAACAGAACAGTCTATAGTAATATGTATCAAACTTATACTTATGGAACTCATAAAATTCTCAAATAAATTGGTGGACCTGAGTAATTTGTATATTAATCATCTGCAAAAATAATTAACTAAATATCACTCTCCAATAAAAAATGGCAGCAATTCTTGTGAGCACTAAAGTTTCTGTTTTTACAGCAAGATCAACAAGACTTTCCACAAGTCTTCCCAACGGTTCTACTTGGCACAAACACTAATTAAAACATAACAACTCAACCATAAAAGAGGCTAGATAAATTATTTATTTCTAAACAGGAGCAAAAAGCAAGGAACAAAAATAAAATTGGGTTGCCTCCCAACAAGCGCTATCGTTTAACGCCCCTAGCTAGGCATGATGATTTCAATGATGCTCACATAAAAGATAAGAATTGAAACATAAATAGAGCATCACGAAGAATATGAATAGCACATTTAAGTCTAACCCGCTTCCTATGCATAGGGATTTGGTGAGAAAACAACTTGTGGGAACAAGAATCAACTTGCATAGGAAGGCAAAACAAGCATAACTTCAAAACTTTAAGTACATAGAGAGGAAACTTGATATTATTGCAATTCCTACAAACATATGTTCCTCCCTCATAATAATTTTCAGTAGCATCATGAATGAATTCAATAATATAACCAGCACCTAAAGCATTATTTTCATGATCTACAAGCATAGAAAATTTACTACTCTCCACATAAGCAAGATTCTTCTCCTTCGGAATAGCGGGAGTAAACTCAACAAAATAATTATCATGTCAGGCATAATACAATTGAAAACTAAAATCATGATGACAAGTTTCATGGATATCATTATTCTTTATATCATACAAGTCATCACAATAATCATCATAAATAGGAGGCATGCTTTCATCATAATAAATTTGCTCATCAAAGCTTGGGGGACAAAAAATATCATCTTCATCAAACATAGCTTCCCCAAGCTTGTGGCTTTGCATATCGTTAGCATCATGGATATTCAAGGAGTTCATACTAACAACAATGCAATCATGCTCATCATTCAAAGATTTAGTGCCAAACATTTTAATGCATTCTTCTTCTAACACTTTGGCACAATTTTCCTTTCCATCATACTCACGAAAGATATTAAAAAGATGAAGCGTATGAGGCAAACTTAATTCCATTTTTTGTAATTTTCTTTTATAAACTAAACTAGCGATAAAACAAGAAACTAAAAGACTCGATTGCAAGATCTAAAGATATATCTTCAAGCACTAACCTCCCCGGCAACGGTGCCAGAAAAGAGCTTGATGTCTACTACACAACCTTCTTCTTGTAGACGTTGTTGGGCCTCCAAGTGCAGAGGTTTGTAGGACAGTAGCAAATTTCCCTCGAGTGGATGACCTAAGGTTTATCAATCCGTAGGAGGCGTAGGATGAAGATGGTCTCTCTCAAGCAACCCTGCAACCAAATAACAAAGAGTCTCTTGTGTCCCCAACACACCCAATACAATGGTAAATTGTATAGGTGCACTAGTTCGGCGAAGAGATGGTGATACAAGTGGTATATGGATGGTAGATAAAGGTTTTTGTAATCTGAAAATATAAAAACAGCAAGGTAACTAATGATAAAAATGAGCGTAAACGGTATTGCAATGCGTTGAAACAAGGCCTAGGGTTCATACTTTCGCTAGTGCAAGTTCCCTCAACAATAATAACATATTTGGATCATATAACTGTCCCTCAACATGCAACAAAGAGTCACTCCAAAGTCACTAATAATGGAGAACAAATGAAGAGATTATGGCAGGGTACGAAACCACCTCAAAGTTATTCTTTCAAATCAATCCATTGGGATATTCCTATAAGTGTCACAAACAGCCCTAGAGTTCGTACTAGAATAACGCCTTAAGACACAAATCAATCAAAATCCTAATGTCACCTAGATAGTCCAATGTCACCTCAAGTATCCGTGGGTATGATTATACGATATGCATCACACAATCTCAGATTCATCTATTCAACCAACACATAGAACCTCAAAGAGTGCCCCATAGTTTCTACCGAAAAGTCAAGAAGAAAACGTGTGCCAACCCCTATGCATAGATTACCAAGGTCACGGAACCCGCAAGTTGATCACCAAAACATACATCAAGTGGATCATAGAATACCCCATTGTCACCACAGGTATCCCACGCAAGACATACATCAAGTGTTCTCAAATCCTTAAAGACTCAATCCGATAAGATAACTTCAAAGGGAAAACTCAATCCATTACAAGAGAGTAGAGGGGGGAAGAAACATCATAGGATCCAAATATAATAGCAAAGCTCGTGATACATCAAGATCGTATCACCTCAAGAACACGAGAGAGAGAGAGAGAGAGAGAGAGAGATCAAACACATAGATACTGGTACATACCCTCAGCCCCGAGGGAGAACTACTCCCTCCTCGTCATGGAGAGCACCGGGATGATGAAGATGGCCACCGGAGAGGGATTTCCCCCTCTGACAGGGTGCCGGAACGGGTCTAGATTGGTTTTCAGTGGCTACGGAGGCTTCTGGCGGCGGAACTCCCGATCTATTGTGCTCCCCGAAGTTTTTAGGGTATATGGGTATATATGGGAGTAAAAAGTACGTCGGTGGACCTCCGGGCTATCCACGAGGCAGGGGCGCGCCCAGGGGGTGGGCGCCCCCCCCCCCCCACCACCCTCGTGGGCAGCCTGGGACTCTCCTGTTCCAACTCCGATACTCCGTGGGATTCTTCTGGTCCAAAAATAAGTTATGTGAAGTTTCAGGTCAATTGGACTCCGTTTGGTTTTCCTTCTCTGCGATACTCTAAAACAAGGAAAAAATAGAAACTGACACTGGGCTCTGGGTTAATAGGTTAGTCCCAAAAATAATATAAAAGTGTATAATAAAGCCCATAAACATCCAAAACAGATAATATAATAGCATGGAACAATCAAAAATTATAGATACGTTGGAGATGTATCATTTCATAACTGAGGGAAATACCTACAATCGCTGTGCTACATCATCCCAGACCTCTCCAGGGAAATACCGACGTAGTTCCAACTACCATCAAGGAGAATTTCTGGCGCCGTTGCTAGGGAGGATCAAGTCAAGATAGTCTCCCGGCCACGTGCCAATTTCTGGCACCGTTGCCGGGGAGGATCTTCAACATAACCAGGTTCCTAATCACAAATCTCATCTTCTTGCAATTTACATTATTTGCCATTTGCCTCTCGTTTTCCTCTCCCCCACTTCATAAAATTTTGCCTTTCTATTCGCCCTCTTTTTCGTTCGCCCTTTTCTTGTCAGATCTTTTGTTTGCTTGTGTTGCCATGTGCCTTCTATATGCTTGCATCTTCGCTTGCTAAAAATCTATTGATATGGATCCCCATCCACTTGCTAATATTTTTAAAAGATCCAACCATGATGAACCAATTGCTAGTGAGTTGAGTGCACTATATCATCTTTATGAAGTTTTTCTTGATAATCGTGGATCTGAAAATTGTGATGAAGAAATTTATGAAGTGATTCATGATAGCTCCTTGAATGAAAAGCATGATTGCAATAATTTTACTATAAATTCTATTAATGTCAATTGTGCTAATAATATGCAAAACCCCAAGCTTGGGGATGCTTGTTTTGTCATGTCTGCTACTTATTGCAATGATCATGATTGGGGTGACAATGTTTCTTATGATCTTGAAAATTTATTTAAGCCTCATGATGAATATTTTTGCGATAATATTGAAAGTGGGTTTGGAAGAGTGTCAACTTTAGCTAAACATAATCCCACATATTTGGAGAGTGTTCAATCTTATGAATTTTTTGATGAAAGTGGGTTTGGAGAGGTCATGACTTTATTTAATCCCACTATTTTGGAAGAGTGTCAATGTTGCATGCATGTGGATCATATAGAGAATATGTTATGTGATAGCTATATTGTTGAATTTAAATATGATCCCATATGTAATTATTACGAGAGAGGAAAATATGGTTGTGGAAATTTTCATGTTACTAAATTACCTCTTGTTATGTTGAGATTTTCAATGTTTTATCCCTCTCCTTTGCATATGCCAGATACTTGTTGTCTTGACGATTTGTTTGCCCATAAAATTCCTATGCATAGGAAGTATGTTAGAATTAAATGTGTCGGCCACATGTTTTATGATGCTCTCTTTGAGTTTCAGTTATTATCTTTCATGTGAGCATCAATGAAATCTCAATGCCTAGCTAGGGGCGTAAAACTATAGCGCTTGTTGGGAGGCAACCCAATGAAAAAAATTATTTTTGCTTTTTGATTCCTGTTTTTGAGTGTTAGAAAAATTATGCTACAGTTATGATTGTGTTTTTTGTGTTTAAATTAGTGTTTGTGCCAAGTAAAGCCTTTAGGATCTTCTTGGGCAATAGTTGTTTGATCTTGCTGAAAAAACAGAAACTTTTACACTCACGAAATTAATTTTCATTTTTTACCTGAGAGCGATAAAATACCCATTCCAACTGCAGTAGATCAATATACAAATTTATCAGGTCTTCCTAATTTTTCACAATTTTTGGAGTTCTAGAAGTATTCGAAATAGTCAGATTTCTACAAACTGTTCTGTTTTGACAGATTATGTTTTCTTTGCGTTGTGTGCTTATTTTGATGGCTCTATGATTTTATTTGATGAGTTTTTGCGATAGAAAAGTTGGAATACAGTAGATATAATACAAAAACAAAATATGAATTGGTTTGATACAACACTTATAGTAGTGGTTTGTTATTCTTATACTAACGGATCTCACGAAGGCTTTGTTGAGTTTTGTGTGATTGAAGTTTTCAAGTTTTGGGTTATCTTACGATGTATGAAGGAAGGATGTAAGAGTCTAAGCTTGGGGATGCCCCGGCATCCCAAGCTATTATCCAAGAATGAGCAACCAACTAAGCTTGGGGATGCCCCCGAGTAGCATCCCCGCTTTCTTCCAACAACTATCGGTATTTTACTCGAGACTATATTTTTATTCGTCACATGATATGTGTTTTGCTTGGAGCGTCTTGTATGATATGTGTCTTTTCTTGTTTTATTTTGTGTTTTAAGTCATCAATCCTTGCTGGACACACCTATTTGAGAGAGCCAGAATTATGTCATGACTTGTTAGAATTGTTCTCTATGCTTCACTTAAATATTTTATGAGCTAGGACTTGCTCTAGTGCTTCACTTATACCGTTTTGAGCACGGTGGGCTTTTGTTATTTTTGAAGAAATGCTCTCTTGCTTCACTTATATTTGTTTGAGAGTTAGTAAAAAAATTTAAGAAATTCTCTCTTGCTTCACTTAAATTATTTTGAGAGAAAGAAAATTTGTTATGCTCATAATCTTCACTTATATTTGTTTGAGCTTATGAAAAGCAACATATAAAAGTAAGTCCCAAAGTGATAGATATCCAAGAAGGATAAAGTAAAAGAAAATGTCATGAAGATCATTGGACAAAATAAACTTGATTCTTAGTAATAGTTTTGAGATATGATGATGTGATATGCGAGTTATGTTGATGAGTAATTGTGCTCTAGTAAGAATATTGGTGTTAAGGTTTGTGATTCCCTATGCATGCACGAAAGTCAATAATCATGCAATGAAAATTATATCCTACTTGTGGTGCATTATTCGTCAATTATGCTTAATGCTTGCTTATGAGATTATTTGTTTCTTGGTTGGTCGCTTCTCAATCTCTTTGTTAGCCTTCATTTTGCACCAAGTATGACCTCTACTTGTGCATCCAAAACCCTTTAAACTAGTTTTGCCACATGAGTCCACTATATCTACCTATATGTGGTATTCTTTTGCCATTCTAAGCAAATTTGCATGTGCCATCTCTAATTTTCAAAATAAACTTCTCTTTTGTGTGTTTGTTTCGCTTGCGGAGCGGTGAGGGGTGGCTAATATTTTCCATGCTAGATGTGTTATTCTCAAGATGAGTATTTATTCACTTGTCATTGCACGAGAGTAAGGCAAAGGTATTAGGGGTGCCCAGTCCTGAAATGCAAAAAGAAATGAATTTACTTTATGTTGTCAAATAATAAATTCCTTGGAAAGTGTTGGTATGAAGGGCACACGTGGATACGGTTAGCCATGGAAAGTGAAAGTTATGGTGGAAAAAGGAATAAACTTTATTTTCTATTTGGGAACCGCCTATGATATATCTAAGCATGGGAAGTATTGGGAACTCTAAGTCGTTTTCGTTGGTGGGATGGATACATCTCCCAAAATGTTTTTATCTCAAATTTTTCGCTTTGAGCTCTGGCACCTCTACAAATCCCTACTTCCCTCTGCGAAGGGCCTATCTTTTACTTTATGCAATTTTTATTTTGAAATTTGAGTCTCCATCTTCTCTCATAAAAGCACCAACTAGGAGGCAATATGATCGTGCTCGAGTATTGGGTGTAGTTAATATTCGAGTGTGTTTCATGAATGGGTCAATGTTTGAGCATGATGGACTAGGGATAACTTATTTTAGCATTGATATTTTGAAAGACATGGTTCCTTGTTGATATGCTTGAGTATCTAAATTATTACTCCCTCCGTTCCTTTATGTAAGGTGTATTATTTTTGGCACGGTGACCAAGGCACGAAATTATAGACATGTCAGGACGAAATTACCCTTGGCATATTTATATTTTAGTGGCAAGTAAATCAGTTAGTCGAGGAAAGTATGAGATACATGCAATCGACAAAGAGATACTTTCCTTCTTTTACTACAAGGAGAGATACAGACAATTAGGAGAAAGATACTTTCCCCTTTTCTGGAGGGCTAATAAGGGAATTATGAGGAATTAGAAGAAATGCACCTTACATTCTGGAATTTTATCAAAAAACAAATACACCTTATATAAAGGAATGGATGGAGTATGTCAAAACTAGACTATTGCTTTGAATCACATAAAAGTCCAAATATCCATGCTATAAAGAAAAGAATATGATATGACTTGATGAACAACACTCCACATCAAAAATTCTGTTTTTATCACTTACCTACTCGAGGACGAGTAGGAGTTAAGCTTGGGGATGTTGATACATCTCCAACGTATCTATAATTTTTTATTGTTCCATGTTGTTTTATTATCAATCTTGGATGTTTTATAATCATTTTATATCATTTTTTGGTACTAACCTATTCACATAGTGCCAAGTGCCAGTTGCTGTTTTTCCCATGTTTTTTACATCACAGAAAATCAATATAAAACGGAGTCTAAATGCCACAAAACTTTACGGAGATTTTTTACGGGCCAGAAGGAAGGAAATGGGCCCTGGTTGCACCTGGGGGGTGCCCCGAGGGGGCACAACCCACCAGGGCGCCAGGAGGCCATGGCGCGCCCCAGTGGGTTGTGCCCACCTCGGGTGCCTCCCGGACCGCCTCTTTGCTCTGTAAATACACCAAAAATACCAGAACCCTAGGGGAGTCGACGAAATATTCATCCAGCCGCCGCAAAGTCCAGAATCACCAGATCCAATCTTGACACCATCACGGAGGGGTTCACCACTTCCATTGGTGCCTCTCCGATGATGCGTGAGTAGTTCTTTGTAGACCTTCGGGTCCGTAGTTAGTAGCTAGATGGCATCATCTCTCTCTCTTGATCCTCAATATAATGGTCTCTTGGAGATCCATATGATGTAACTCTTTTTGCGGTGTGTTTGTTGGGATCGATGAACTTCAAGTTTATGATCAGATCTATGTTTTTATATCCATGAAAGTATTTGAGTTTCTTTGATCTCTTTTATGCATGATCTATTATAGCCTCGTATTTCTTCTCCGATATTTGGGTTTTGTCTGGCCAACTTGATCTATTTATATTTCAATGGGAAGAGGTGCCCGGTAGTGGGTTCAATCTTACAATGCTTGATCCTAGTGACAGAAAGGGAACCGACACGTATGTATCGTTGCTACTAAGGATAAAAAGACGAGATCTATATCTACCGCATATAGATAAACAGATCTTGTCTACATCATGTCATCGTTCTTATTGCATTACTCCATTTTTCCATGAACTTAATACACTAGATGCATGCTGGATAGCGGTCGATGTGTGGAGTAATAGTAGTAGATGCAAGCAGGAGTCGGTCTACTAATCTTGGACGTGATGCCTATGTAATGATCATTGCCTGGATATCGTCATAATTAATTGAAGTTCTATCAATTGCTCAACAGTAATTTGTTTACCCACCGTTTGTTATTTTTCTCGAGAGAAGCCACTAGTGAAACCTACGGCCCCGGGTCTTCTTTCTCATATATTTGCCTTGCGATCTACTTTTCCTTTGCATTTTTATTCAGATATATTAAACCAAAAATCCAAAATTACCTTGCTGCAATTTATTTTATTTGTCATTCGATCTATCAATCTACTACAATTTACCTCACGTCCGTTTGCCTATCTTGAGGCGCCGTACCTCGGAAGGGATTGACAACCTCTTTAACACGTGGGTTGTGAGGTGTTGTTATTTGTGTGCAGGTGTTGCTTACGTTGTGTTTCTTGGTTCTCCTACTCGTTCGATACCTTGGTTTCATAACTGAGGGAAATACCTACCGTTGTTGTGCTACATCATCCCTCCCTCTCCAGGGAAATATCGACGTAGTTTCAGCTACCATCAGTTATCAAGATCAATAGCAGGTTCAATCTCTACATCATTATTATTACTAGGTTGAGCATCAACATGAACATCATTATTAGCATTATCACTAGGTTCATGTTCATCACCAGATTGTGTCTCAGCATTAGAAATTGAAATATCATTGGGATTCTCAGATGTATCTATAACAGGTTCACTAGAAGCATGCAAAGTCCTATCAGTTTTCTTTTTCTTTTTATTAGAAGGACTAGGTGCATCAGTATTAGTTCTCCAAGAATCTTACTCAACTCTCTTAGGATGGCCCTCGGGATACAAAGGTTCCTGGGTCATTTTACCACCTCTAGACATAACCCTAACAACATTAACATTGTTTTTACTATTCAACTCATTAAGCAATTCATCCTCTGCCTTAAGTACTTGTTCTACTTGAGTTGTAACCATGGAAGCATGCTTGCTAATAATATTAAGATCACCAACATTTCTTCTCATATAATCACCCAAATGGTCAAGCATGTATGCATTACATTTCAATTGTCTACCAACATAGGCATTGAAGTTTTCTTATTTAACAATAAAATTATCAAACTCATCCAAGCATTGACTAGAAGACTTATTATGAGGAATATCACCTTCATCAAATCTATGGAGAGAGTTTACCTCTACTACCCGTGTCGGGTTATCAAGACCATGTATTTCTTCAATAGGTGGTAGATTCTTAACATCTTCAACTTTAATAACTTTCTCTTTCATAGATTTCTTTGCCTCTTGCATATTTTCAGGACTGAGAAATAGAATACCCCTTTTCTTCGGAGTTCTCTTAGGTGTTGGTTCAAGAAGTGTCCAATCATTATCATTACTCAATATATTATTCAATAGCAATTCAGCTTGCTCAATAGTTCTTTCCCTGAAAACACAACCAACACAACTATATAGGTGGTCTCTGGAAGCATCGGTTAGTCCATTATAAAAGATATCAAGTATTTCATTTTTCTTGAGAGGATGATTAGGCAAAGCATTGAGTAATTGGAGAATACTCCCCCAAGCTTGTGGGAGACTCTCTTCTTCAATTTGCACAAACTTAAATATTTCCCTTAAGGCAACTTGTTTCTTATGAGCACATAAATATTTTGTAGAGAAGTAGTAAATCATATCCTGGGGACTATGCACACAACCAGGAGCAAGAGAATTAAACCATAACTTAGCATCACCCTTTAATGAAAATGGAAACAACTTAAGAATATAGTAATAGCGATTTTTTCCTCATGAGCAAATAGGGTGGATATACCATCCAATTTAGTAAGATGTGCCACAACAGTTTCAGATTCATAACCATAGAAAGGATCAGATTCAACCAAAGTAATTAACTCAGGATCGACAAAGAATTCATAATCATTATCAGTAACAAAGATAGGTGAAGTGGCAAAAGTGGGATCATATTTCATTCTAGCATTCAAAGATTTTTCTTTCAACTTAGCTAACAGTTTTTTAAGATCTTCTCTATCATTGCAAGTAAAGAAGTCTCTAGCAGTTTCCTCATCCATAACATAACCCTTAGGTACAATAGGCAATTCATATCTAGGGGGAGAATCATAATCTTCAGTTTCAATAATATCATCAGTTTCAGTAATTTCATTCTCTCTAACCCTAGCAAGTTGTTCATCAAGAAATTCACCTGGTGGCACGGTATTATCAAGCAGAGAAGTAGCTTCATCATAAGCATGATGCATAGCAGAAGTGGACTCATCAATAACATGCAACATATCAGAATCAAGAGCAAGTGTAGGTGTCGCAAGTTTACTCAAAACAGAAGGAGAATCAAGTGTAGAGCTAGATGGCAGTTCCTTACCTCCCCTCGTAGTTGAGGGATAGGTCTTGGTTTTGTTGTCTTTCAGATTCTTCATAGTGATCAACAGATATAAATCCCAAGTGACTCAAAGAATAGAGCTATGCTCCCCAGCAACGACACCAGAAAAAGGTCTTGATAACCCACAAGTATAGGGGATCGCAACAGTTTTCGAGGGTAGAGTATTCAACCCAAATTTATTGATTCGACACAAGGGGAGTCAAAGAATATTCTCAAGTATTAGCAGTTGAGTTGTCAATTCAACCACACCTGAAAGACTTAATATCTATAGCAAAATATTTAGTAGCAAAGTAGTATGGAGGTAACAGTAACAGTGGCAAAAGTAACAATAGAAGTTTGGTAGCAATCATAATAGTGACAACGACAAAGTAACGTAGCAAAGATCAATATGTGAAAAGCTTGTAGGCAATGGATCAATGATGGATAATTATGTCGGATGGCGCTCATCATGCAATAGTTATAACATAGCGTGACACAGAACTAGCTCCAGTTCATCAATATAATGTAGGCATGTATTCCGAATATAGTCATACGTGCTTATGGAAAAGAACTTGCATGACATCTTTTGTCCTACCCTCCCATGGCAGCGGGGTCCTATTGAAACTAAGGGATATTAAGGCCTCCTTTTAATAGAGTACCAGACCAAAGCATTAGCACTTAGTGAATACATGAACTCCTCAAACTACGGTCATCACCGGGAAGTGTCCCGACTATCTTCACTCCGGGGTTGCCGGGTCATAACATGTAGTAGGTGACTATAACTTGCAAGATAGGATCAAGAACACAAATATATTCATGAAAACATAATAGGTTCAGATCTGAAATCATGGCACTCGGGCCCTAGTGACAAGCATTAGGCATAGCAAAGTCATAGCAACATCAATCTTAGAACATAGTGGATACTAGGGATCAAACCCTAACAAAACTAACTCGATTACATGGTAAATCTCATCCAACCCATCACCCTGCAGCAAGCCTACGATGGGATTACTCATGCACGGCGGTGAGTATCATGAAATTGGTGATGGAGGATGGTTGATGATGACGATGGCGACGATTTCCCCTCTTCAGAGCCCAACACGGTCTCCAGATCTGCGCCCTAGGGGACCCACAAGGATAGAGGGCGTGCCCCAGGGGGTGGGCATGTGATATGTCTCCAACATATCTATAATTTTTTATTGCTCAATGCTATAGTATCTACTGTTTTGGACATTATTGGGCTTTATTATCCACTTTTATATTATTTTTGGGACTAACATATTAACCGGAGGCCCAGCCTAGAATTGCTGTTTTGGCCTATTTTAGGGTTTCGAAGAAAAGGAATATCAAATAGAGTCCAAATGGAATGAAACCTTTGGGAACGTGATTTTTGGAACAAACAAGATCCAGGAGACTTGGACCCTACGTCAAGCAACCAACAGGGAAGCCACGAGGTAGGGGCGCGCCTACCCCCCCCCCCCCCAGGCACGCCCTCCACCCTCGTGGGCCCCCTGTTGCTCCACCGACGTACTCCTTCCTCCTATATATACCTACGTACCCCAAACTATCAGAGATGGAGCCAAAAACCTAATTCCACCGCCGCAACCTTCTGTATCCACGAGATCCCATCTTGGGGCCTGTTTCGGAGCTTCGCCGGAGGGGGCATCCATCACGGAGGGCTTCTACATCAACACCATAGCCTCTCCGATGAAGTGTGAGTAGTTTACCTCAGACCTTCGGGTCCATAGTTATTAGCTAGATGGCTTCTTCTCTCTTTTTGGATCTCAATACAATGTTCTCCCCCTCTCTTGTGGAGATCTATTCGATGTAATCTTCTTTTTGCGGTGTGTTTGTTGAGACCGATGAATTGTGGGTTTATGATCAAGATTATCTATGAACAATATTTGAATCTTCCCGGAATTCTTTTATGTATGATTGGTTATCTTTGCAAGTCTCTTCGAATTATCAGTTTGGTTTGGCCTACTAGATTGATCTTTCTTGCAATGGGAGAAGTGCTTAGCTTTGTGTTCAATCTTGCGGTGTCCTTTCCCAGTGACAGTAGGGGCAGCAAGGCACGTATTGTATTGTTTCCATCGAGGATAACAAGATGGTTTTTTATCATATTGCATGAATTTATCCCAATACATCGTGTCATCTTGCTTAAGGTGTTACTCTGTTTTCATGAACTTAATACTCTAGATGCATGCTAGATAGCGGTCGATGAGTGGAGTAATAGTAGTAGATGCAGGCAGGAGTCGGTCTATTTGCCTCGGACATGATGCCTGTATACATGATCAGACCTAGATATTCTCATAACTATGCTCAATTCTGTCAATTTCTCAATAGTAATTCGTTCACCCACCGTAAAATACTTATGCTCTTGAGAGAAGCCACTAGTGAAACCTATGGCCCCTGGGTCTATCTTCATCATATTAATCTTCCAATACTTAGTTATTTCCTTTGCTTTTTTACTTTGCTTTTATTTTACTTTGCATCTTTATCACAAAAATACCAAAAATATTATTCTATCATATCTATCAGATCTCACTCTCGTAACTGACCGTGAAGGGATTGACAACCCCTTATCGCGTTGGTTGTGAGGAGTTATTTGTTTTGTGCAGGTACAAGGGACTTGCGCGTAGCCTCCTACTGGATTGATACCTTGGTTCTCAAAAACTGAGGGAAATACTTACACTACTTTGCTGCATCATCCTTTCCTCTTCAAGGAAATCCAACGCAGTGCTCAAGAGGTAGCAAGAAGATTTCTGGCGCCGTTGCCAGGAAGTCTATGCAAAAGTCAACATACCAAGTACCCATCACAACCCTTATCTTCCACATTACATTATTTGCCATTTGCCTCTCGTTTTCCTCTCCCCCACTTCACCCTTGTCGTTTTATACGCCCTCTCTCTTTCTCTATTTGCCTCTTTTTGCCCGCTTGCTTCTTGTTTGCTTGTGTGTCGGATTGCTTGCTTGTCATGATGGCTCAAGATAACACTAAATTGTGTGACTTTACCAATACCAACAACAATGATTTTATTAGCACTCTGATTGCTCCTCTTACCGATGCTGAATCTTGTGAAATTAATGCCGCTTTGCTGAATCTTGTCATGAAAGATCCATTTTCCGGCCTTCCTAGTGAAGATGCCGCTACCCATCTAAATAGCTTCGTTGATTTGTGTGATATGCAAAATAAGAAAGATGTGGACAACAACATCGTTAAGTTGAAGCTATTTCCTTTTTCGCTTAGAGATCGTGCTAAAGCTTGGTTTTCATCTTTGCCTAAAAATAGTATTGATTCTTGGAACAAGTGCAAAGATGCTTTTATCTCTAAGTATTTTCCTCCCGCTAAGATCACCTCCCTTAGAAACGATATTATGAATTTTAAGCAACTTGATCATGAACATGTTGCACAAGCTTGGGAGAGGATGAAATTAATGATACGTAATTGCCCTACTCATGGTTTGAATTTGTGGATGATTATACAAAAATTTTATGCCGGATTGAATTTTGCTTCTAGAAATCTTTTAGATTCGGCCGCGGGAGGCACATTTATGGAAATCACTTTAGGAGAAGCTACTAAACTCCTAGATAATATTATGGTTAATTATTCTCAATGGCATACCAAAAGATCTACTAATAAAAAGGTGCATGCGATAGAAGAAATTAATGTTTTGAGTGGAAAGATGGATGAACTTATGAAATTATTTGCTAGTAAGGGTGTTTCTTCTGATCCTAATGATATGCCCTTGTCTACTTTGATTGAGAACAATAATGAATCTATGGATGTGAATTTTGTTGGTAGGAATAATTTTGGTAACAACGCGTATAGATGAAACTTTAATCCTAGGCCTTATCCTAATAATCCCTCTAATAATTATGGAAATTCCTACAACAATCTTATGGAAATTTCAATAAGATGCCCTCTGAATTTGAGAATAGTGTTAAGAAATTTATGAATTCGCAAAAGAATTTCAATGATTTGCTTGAAGAGAAATTGCTTAAAGTTGATGATTTGGCTAGGAACATTGATAGAATTTCTCTTGATGTTGATTCTTTAAAGCTTAGATCTATTCCTCAAAAGCATGATATCAATGAGTCTCTCAAAGCCATGAGAATTTCCATTGATGAGTGCAAAGAAAGAACCGCTAGGATGCGTGCTAAGAAAGATGCCTTTATAAGAGCATGTTGTTCTAGTTCCTATGAAAATAAAGATGAAGATCTAAAAGTTCTTGTTGTGTCCCCTATTAAATCTTTGTTTTGCAATATGAATCTTTATAATGATGGGACTGAATATGATCCACCTTTACCTGTAGCGACCCGACCTCAGGCGGTCAAGTCTCTTTGCTTAAGTGTCATCCCTGGATCGGTATGCTGACACACACAATACTCGAGGATTTATAACAGAGGTAAATCACATGTATAAAGTAACGTAAATACTATTACCTCAATCCAAAATAGCGGAAGTGACAAGGTTGTGGATTCCCATCAACACCAATGGCAAAGTTGAGTGTAGAAATCATAACCCTAACGTATCACTTACTCATCGTAAGAAGTCCTGCAACATGAGATGTTGCAGCCACAGAGGGTCAGTACATTAAATGTACTGGCAAATTCACACCATAGGATAATGATGAATAATAGCTATCACTACATGAATATATAGCTGGTGGAAAAGCTCTATGGTTATAATGTTTTTGCGTAAAGCCAATTTTTCCCTACTACAAAGGAATATATTTTATTTAACTACAAAGTTGGTTGAAAATATTGATAAGGTTCCTCCAACTCAATCCCAAATTAACATTAATAACCCAACAAATTATTTAAGCAACATGATGAGATTAATATGATAATCCAAGAACTAGATACTCAAGATGTCCATAACCGGGGACACGGCTAACCATGATTAGTTTATACACTCTACAGAGGTTTGCGCACTTTTCCCCACAAAACTCGATCTCCTCCGTTGGATTTCTCGCACTACATGATGTTTGAGAAACGGATGACCGAGACACAGTCTTTCAGAAGCATTAACTCTCTACTCCGGATAGACTATACCACCTACAACCCACTACCTTCTAGTCTATCTCTTCAAGAGCTTCATGCAACTTACTCAACTAGGCTAGAGCCCATAATAGCTTGTGGCTGCACACGGAAGTTTCTAGCATGAATAATCTTATGATCCCTTTGAGCCTGGGTGGCATTCCATAGGGTGATCACACGGGTCCTCCGGGATCCCCGTGGGCAAACACTGGGTTCTCCAGGTGCCCGGGCATACCACTGGGTGCTCCAGGGTGCCCCAACCAATCCTCCTAGATGTGTATTAAATAATAACTCTCACATCTGTCATGAATTCTCTCAAACCAATCCACGTCTATGACCATAGCATAGCAATATGAGCATAACGTAAAAGTAACTCCCAGGGTTTGAATGCAGGGCAATAGGTTCCTACCTCATCAACTACTTCCCGATACCCACATGTTATCAAGTCCTAACCATGCAATGTTTGAGGGTTGAAACTAATGCATAAAAATTGGGTATGAAAGGGATATGATCAAAGTGTGAACTTGCCTGCAATGTTGATGAAGGTGATTCGCACTCATAACTCTTGATAGGTCTACTCGTCACACTCCGGTCAATCTATCGTAAGCAATCAATAGTAACCACACATAAGCAATCACTCAAAAGATCGGGAAGATCGAAGAACAATTCGGAAAGCATCAAAACCAAGAAAATAACTCTTTGCAACATAAAATTTTTTCTAACAATACCAAAATTATGTGTATTTGGCCTTATCAGAAAGTTTAGGTCAAGAACTTTGATTTGCAAAAAGAATCAACTCAAACGGAGTTATAAAACTCAAGTTATGAACAAAAGAAGTTTGAATACAAATCTATTTGAATTCAAATTTTAAAACTTTCAAAAACATGTTTAAGTTGTTTTACTGGATAGAGGAGATCGTAACAAAGAAGTGGGCGTTGGTTTCGTTGGATTTGGACTAACGAGTATAAAGTAATGATCGTTTGAAACAGAGGGACTAATCTGTAAATAAAATCATCACAGATAGGTCCCTGGCCGAAATAAAAAAGAAAAACAAAGAAAACTATCGAGCGAACGCTCGCTACTAAATGCTAACGAACGAAAACTGTTCGTTGTGAAGACCTAATCTAGCGAACGTTCACTAATTAACCTAACTAATGAATAGAACCGATTTTAAAAACAAAACCGAAACTTAAAAAAACGGATCGGACTCGGGTAGGTTTTATACCGGTCGGTAGCGGTTTTCGTCGAAAACCGGCCGCGGCAACGGTTGCCGGCGACGGCGAGGCGAGTCGGCGAAGCGGCTCCGGCGGGCTCAGGTGCGGCTGCGGCACAGCGGGGCGAGGCGACAGCGGCGCGCGTGCGGCGGCGGCGGCGAACCAAAGCGGCGGTGGTGGCTCAGATCGGCTCGGGCGGCAGCGGCGAGATGCGAGAGGGGCAGCGCGATGCGGCAGAGAGAGAGAGAGAGAGAGAGAGAGAGAGAGAGAGAGAGAGAGAGAGAGAGAGAGAGAGGGAGGGAGGGAGAGAGAGAGAGGCCCGACCTCGCCTTATATAGGCGGGGAGGCGTGGGGAAGGGGGCAGCAAAGGCGGCGGCGGGTGTCCGGTGGCGGCACGAGGGTGGCCAGCGTGTGGGCGACGGAGTTCGTCCGGAGGTCGGGGGCGACGCGGAGCGGGCTGGGCTGGGCTGGGTCGGCCCACTCGGGGAAAGTTTTTTTTGTTTTTTTATGAATATTTCTTTTCTTAGACAAACAAAACAAATAAAAACAAATAGAAATAAAAATATTATATAGGCATATAATATATCAAAAATTTCAGAAAAAGATTTTCTACGACATGAACATTTTACTAACGCCAAATAAATTCTACAAAAATTCAAATAATTCAAACAGTGCTCCTGCTCTAATAAAATCCACTAAAAATCATTTTAAAAATACCAAAATGATTTCAAATTAATTTTTCTCCAATTTTATATTGTAGGGAATTATGTTACCCTATTTTTCATGTATTTTGTTTTTGGAGAAAAAAATAATTTGAATAAAACTCAAATAACCCACATTGAAAAAAAAAATCAAATGGATTTTAAATTTGAGTTTTTTGAAACTCCCAACTCATATTTCATATGTTTTGAAGAAGTCATTTTATCTTCTCTCATGAAAATCATTGAGTTGCTTAATGTTTCAGAACTGGAAATATTTTCAAATGAAATTAAAAAAAATTCAACACCCCTTTTCATTTAAATAAATAGAAGAAGTCATGTCATCTTCTCTCCAGGGTTTTGTGGTGAAAAGAATTTGAATTCACGGAGATCATAAATGCAAAAAAAGGAAAGTTTGGGAAAGTCCTTTTATTCCCTCTCATTTAACTTTCAGAAAGTTTCGAATTCACTCACTTTCAGTCAATCAATCACACAAATCAAATAAGACTATCTATTTAATATAACATTCCAAAATTTAGAATTTTGGGATGTTACAAACCTACCACCCTTAAAATGAATCTCGTCGTCGAGATTCGGAGAGGCTAGAAAGAAATAGGTTAGGGTTTGGGGGTCTTCTCAAAATCCATCGATCATCACAGGGGGTTTGGGGTGCTACCACCCTTAGAAACATCGTTACGGTCCCATCAGTACTTATATACTCCATCCTTACTCTTGACAGGGCCGGTCTTCTCAGATTTTTAGTATAATTCCTTCTCTGGCTCTTCCGGCAGTGGCATGACCTTTTCCTCAATTCTTCTATCATTTCATCTTGGTACAGTTCTTGTGTGACTGGATCTTCATAGCTGACGGGTCTGGCGCCAATACTAAACAACTATCGATATCTCATGGTGGTCAACAATTTATGGTTCCTCCTGTAGGAAATGGGTCTAGATTGAACCTCATTGTATGACCTACGGTTGGCAACAACTGTCGTGTACCAGGGGAATTTGTCATACCATTCTAAGGTTTAAACAACATTTAATATCATCGTCTCTCTACTATGGGCAAGTCACTTAGATTTACCATCCCATACAGCAAGGCGAATAAAAAGAGTAAGTCGGTATGGTGATCAATCCATCCCGCACCCAAATCATTACCTTGTATACGGTTTAGTGAATCTCGTATTCTAACACTCGGTCATCCTCACAAGCATTGCAGAATTTCTCTTGTCGAGCAACCAAGTTCAGATAAATCCATTGATTCTGCAATCCAAACAAACATCTATCGTTTCTTCACAACTCTCACGTTTTGTGTAAACTCCTATAAGATCGTCTGTTGATAAAATTGCAACTTCTTCCAGGGTTTTTCCTTCAGCAAGAGTGTGCTTGCTTCTTGGCAGGTCCTGGGTCCTGTGGGTTATGGCCCATCTCATCACTTGTAAACCTTGAACTCATCCTCTGGGCAACTTATCGTTATTCCAACATCCAACTTCCAGCTTCCTAGCATACTTAAAATCCATCCAATTGTATTGTCTCCCTTCCTTCTATTTGTACAAGACTAAGACGTGATTACTCAAACTCATCATGGAGTTGCCATTGCTCCATATTTCCAACATTACACCTCCTTTATATCCAATAGTACTTCATCTCTTCATACTCATGGGGTATTCCAGGGGTCAAGGGTTCTCACAGGGTACTACCACCCTTAAAATGCTCTAATTCTTCCATAGACCATATTTCTCATATCCTTGAAAATGGTCAAAATATTTCTTCATAGAGTAACAACTCATAAAATCCAAATAGTACCCACAATACTAACTTTATTGATTCTCAAGGTATTAAAATCTCTTGCTTTTCCATTACATGCCTCAACTCAACACCTCCATATTAAAAAGAAATGTTCTCACTACTACTACTATACTTCTCACAGACTCAACTATTTAGCACAAGTCTCCTTCTCCTTGGGGCATTCTCTAGCAAAGTGCCCTGCTCCATTACAACGAAAACATATTACTTCTGACAAGTCTCGAGGTTTCCTTTTTGGCCAACTACTGAGGTAGTGCCCTGACTCCTTGCACTTGTAACAGGTGATATGACTCAGTTCCTTCCTGGAATCCAATCTACTTCTCTTCCTGGACCTTTCCATTCCAATCAGGGCTTCTATTTCTTGTGGGTCATACTCTACTTCCTCTGTCGGGAATTCTACTAGATCCCCATCCAAACAATTCTGGGAGATGTGTCCTTCTTCTCCACATGAATAATATGACTTGGTGTAGGGTTTAATTGGTTCTTCTTTGGGTGTGTCCCCGACATCTTCCTTCATCATGGTTTCTTCTAAAATTTCCATAAGGGCTCCTTTCTTTACTTCTTTCTTCTGTTGTACGGTTCTTCGTACCATGGGGTAAATGTGACACTGAGCAGGATAGTGGGTAGTCCCTTCACACAAGGAACAAGTGATCTGCCTAGTTGGGCATTCTTCAGCTGGGTGACTTCCTTCACAATTTGGGCATTCATCCTTGTGTTCTTTATGGGTGTGTACCATTTCTCCACAAGGCTTGCATGCACAATGCTTCTTCCTATCATTTCCATAAGGGTTCAACTTCTCGGACACAAACCGCGACTTTGGCAAAGTCAACTTAAATTCTTTCCAAGTGGTTACTCCTTTCCTTCCATTGATGGTTTGGTACATCCTCCACCAAGTAGCAGCACCTCTTTCAAAGCATTATAGAGCATGTTGGGTCATATCCTTTCCGACTATAGGGTTATTCTTCATGTGATCCTCCATGTTCTGAATCCATCGGTCCATCTCCAATTGACTCATCGGTCCAGAAAAGGTGAGCTCATCTACATTTGTCCTCTAATGGGTCCACGGGTTTGGGGTGAGATAAGAGAGATAGAGAGGGATGCACACAATGCAAACAATAGTTTTGAAAAGACAGATTTTATTTGTGGCTGTCGGAAAAACATCAAACAAATGACAGCTCACAATCGTCGCATCTAACGTAGGTATGAAACATGGGTTTGGTCTTCTAAAGGTCAATAAATCTTCAAAGTCGCCAAACTTTTCAAGCCTTGTTCATGTCTCCGTTGGCATCTTCCGATCATGCTTGTCCTTCTCCAGTCCTTTTGCCAGATCATCTCTATTGACGGAAGTCTCTCGTGATGTCCTATAAGGGTTGTGGAAGTGCTAGTGATCGACTAGACGGGGGGTGAATAGGCGATTTTTATGGAAGTCTTCAAAACATGGAAGTTTCGAAGACAAACGATAGAAATAAACCTATTACCATGCAGCGGAAGGTATACTACACTAGGCAAGCCATAGTCAAGTATTCAATGAAGTGAAAGCACAAAGACTAATAGCAGCTAGGCAGTATGGATCAGGATGGAAGATAGTATGAAGCCAATCAGAACAAGCAGTCACACAGTGAAGACAAAAAGATAATGCAAACAGGCAAGGACTTCACAAGGACTAACTGTAAATAAAGAGATGGGAATGGTAAAACCAGTGGCTCGTTGAAGACAATGATTTGTTGGACCAGTTCCAGTTGCTGTGACAACTGTACGTCTGGTTAGGGAGGATGAGATTTAACTCAGAAGACCGCGTCTTCACCTTATTCCCCTTGAGCTAAGCACACCCAGTCCTCGCCCAATCACTCTGGTAAGTCTTCAAGGTAGACTTCCAAACCTTCACAGACTTCGTTCACCGGCGATCCACAATGACTCTTGGATGCTCAGAACATGACGCCTAACCGGCTGGATGATTCACAGTCCTCAAGTGTAATAAGTCTTCAGATCACACAGACAGGAAGACTTTATTGATGCCTAACACTCTTTGGCTCTGGGTGTTTAGGGCTTTGTCCTCGAAAGGATTTCTCTCTCAAAGGCTTTGAGGTGGGTTGCTCTCAAACGACAAAAGCCATGCAGTAACTCTGAGCAGCCAACCAATTTATGGTGTAAGGGGTGGGCTATTTATAGCCACTAGGCAACCTGACATGATTTGTCCGAAATGACCCTGGGTCACTAAGGAACTGACACGTGTTCCAACGGTCAGAATTCAAAACACACACGGCAACTTTACTTGGGCTACAGGCAAAGCTGACTTATCCAGCTCTGGATAAGATTTGCTCTCATTGTCTTCGCTCGAAGACATAGGATTTTGGTTAAGCATCACTTCAGTCATTCTGACTGGTTCACTGGGACCCCACTTAACAGTACGGTGGTTCCTATGACTCAACAAAGAAGAAAAGGAAACAACGAAACAACTAAGTCTTCGCGCTCCATAGTCTTCACTCAATGTCTTCTCTTGTCATAGTCTTCAATGTGAATATCTTCACATACCACCTTTGTCTTCAATGTCTTCATACATTTTTAGGGGTCATCTCCAGTAGGAAAACCGAATCATTGAGGGACTACTACCTGTGTTATCCTGCAATTCTCACAAACACATTAGTCCCTCAACCAGGTTTGTCGTCAATACTCCAAAACCAACTAGGGGTGGCACTAGATGCACTTACCATATCTCCCTTTTTGGTGATTGATGACAAACTGGTTGAAGTTTTCAACAGGGATAAAAATATGTGAAATTGTGAAGGATTTAAGTATTGTCTTCGTAAGTAGCAGGAAGGCTCCCCCTGAAGATGTGCATATAAGTATTTTTCTTTTGAATGCAAATGCACATGGCAGGTTGTACTTGTGGAGCTCCTCTTCTACTCAAGAAGACGATTCATCATGCATGAAAGGATATATCGAAGATAATGACATGCATAATTAAGAATGGACGTCTGCAAAATGACTTCGTGCGGAATTTATCATCGCACATGCGGAATTTATCATCGCATCACATAGTGTCAAAAAGGTAGCAGACGACCATCAAGTTTAAGTGTTACAACTCAAAAATGAACCAAATGTATCAAAAGCGATAGTTGTAAGCACTTGGCAAAAGTATAGCAACCACCCATATGGACCCGCTTGAATACTATCAACTCATATGCTTCTCCCCCTTTTGTCAGTAAGGACCAAAAAGGTTTGAAGACATAGAGCTTCTACTCGTTCCCATGAGGAGTAGGCGAAGCAGTAGGGTCGTCGTTGAGGTCCGGTGGTGCAGAAGAACTTGGTGTAGTGTCGACACGCGCTGAGGGTGGAGGTGATGAAGTGGCATCATCTTGATCATCTATGACTACGGCATTCACTGTTGCAGCTGAGGAAGAATAGTCAGAGTCTTCAAGTGAGGGAGTCCGACGCAAGTGAGCATTCCTTGGAGGAGTGGAGTCAAACTTGAATCTTTCTGTGAATCCATCGTCTTGAAGATTTGCTTCAGCAGTGAGTAATGTCAAACTCTTCCAGGACCTCCGACAGGTTTCATGTGTAACAAAGGCATTCTTGGTGGCAAGATTGCGAATGCGATTGACGTCCACCAAGAGGCTTTGCATCTGACGCTTAAGCCAGTCATGATGCTTATCCTGTTTCTGATGTAGAGCAACTAGAAGCTCTCGGTCATTAAGAACACGAGATCGCTTCTAAGGCCTTTGGGCAATGGTGCTTCCAGTGGCTTCAGTTTGGGCGCGAGGGGCACGTGTGTTGCCAGCCAAGGGATAAACACGAGAGACGGCCTGAACTCCTTCAATGGGCTAGGTGAAGCTTTGACGATCAACATTGTGAAGATAAATTGGATCCTTTGCAGGCTCTGGGTAAATGGCTTCAACAGACAGATCAACCCATGGCAAGAATATGAGATGATTGCGTGCAGATGGCTGATAGTTGAAGGTAGAGTGAAGCTTGATAAGGCGCATTACCCAGGGAGCATAGAACTTCAGACCGAAGATGTCGGAGCCAGATGCAGCCAACTGCCTGATGAAGAAGTCTTGAGCATTGAAGCTGATGCCATTGAAGATATAGAAAACCAAAGTCTTCATTTCTCCTTTAAGCTTCGCTGTAGATGAATGTCCTTTGACAGGCCATAGAGTTTTTTTGATGATATGGTAAATGGTGCGGGGCAGATACTCTAGGTCTTCAACAAAGAATTCGGTTGGGTATTCAGCGTTGCATGGCAGAGGCTTCATCATGCTCAACATTTGGCTCATGTTAGGCTCAAGCTTCTGGAAAATGCTCTCCAAAGCATTTTGGTGTTGTTGACAACCTGGTTCATAATATTCACCGGGAGTGGGCAGGGCTGTAAGCTCAATGATGTCTTGGGCTTTAGCTTCATGATGAACATCGCCCATCATCCACTCAAGGATCCAAGTCTTCGAATCCCTGTTGTACCCATGAATGTGGAGGGTAGCATGGAATTGAAGCAGAAGTTCTTCATTCCAGTGTTCCTTGGCAGTCACAAAGTTGAGCATACCAGCATCACGGAAGCAGTCAAGGGCTTCTTCAAGGCATGGCAGTCCAGCAATGGCTTCACAATCAAGACGCATATGTGGGAAGATGCGGCCCTGATTATACAAGATGCAAGAATAGTAGCTTCGCTGCTGATAACTCCAGAATCGATCTGAGGAGATTCTTGGCCTTATGTAGGGATTCTTGTCACTATCAAAGAATGTGTTGTGTGCCTTGAATCCATTCAGATTAAATGATCCTGGTGACATTGCAGTACCTGGGAACCGTGGTAGCCTTGGCTTTGGCTTCTGGACCTGAGGCTTGTGCTCCACATGATAGTCAAATTGAGGTCCGGGAGCAGGCGGAGGAACCAGAATTGGCCAGCGGACAGTAACAAGCTGACCACGATCATATGCTTGCTCGATGGTGTGTGGCCTTGGAGGAGGTACAGGAGCAGAGGCATTGGCTTCAGGCAGCGGATATGCTTCGGGTGCTGCATTGGCTTCAGGTGCATTCACTTCTGGCACCACATTAGCTTCAGGCATCACATTAGCTTCAGCCATGACAACGTCATTGGCTTCAGTGTTGATGTTGGTGGCCGCCTCAGTATTGGTAACCTCCACTTCAGGAGCTGGAGGGTCGGACACGTTCTCCTCGAGAACAACTTCAGGGTTGGACGGGGGTGTAGCAACTCTTTCTTCATCTCTTGGTTCTTCTTCTTGGTCATCAGCTGATGCAGCCGGAATATCTTCAGCCATTTTGGCTTTAGATTCAGGGATGTTCGCAGTAGGAGAGGCTTCAGGAAAGACTTCGCGTGAAACGGATTGGCGCTCTTCTCCTTCTGGAACACTTGACAGTGTGACCTGTGGCCTTGGTCCTTTGCGAAGCCTGCGAAACGTTGGCGACGCCTGTGGAGATGGAGTTGGTTGGGCCTCAAGGTCTTCATTGTCAATCATCGGAGTGGTGACCTGTGGTGGGGGAGTAACTGGTGTTTCTTCATCACGAGGGGATTCTTGAGGGTGATCAGCCCATGAGTCATCCTGAGCAATTGGCGTCAATGGATGACCAATGCTGATGAGTTCGCTGTTCGTGAGAACAGGCGATGATACCAAATTGTGCTCGATCTGAGGAAGGAATTCATCATCTTCTACATTGTCTTGATGACTAATGTCTTCAGCTGTGGTGGGGTCAACAGCTGGATTCTCTTCAGCTTCAGGAGCCTCTGTGGAAGCAAGCTCATGAACTACCAAACGACGTTCTTGATGTGCAGAGAAAGGATGAGCAACAGAAATTGGCTCGACAACAAGGGGCTTTGTGGAAGCAGCCCAGTCTCTCTTCTTTGTTTTTCTTTTCTTGGTTGGTGGAGCATCATCAGTGGTGGCTTTGGTCTTGCACTTCCTGGCTTTGGCTTCAGCTGCTCTAGTTTTCTTGAACTCCGAAGCCACTATGGGGACCTTAGGCTTCGAGCCTGTCATACTGGCCGGGAAGACAATGTGAGGTTCTTCCTGCCTTGATGCTTCTGGTTCAGCCACAACTGGCTTCTTCTTCTTCTTGGCAGCCATTCTGGGGTCGATGCCTGGTCGCCCCAAAGCCTTGCGCTTTTCAGCTTCATTATAGCCTTGAACACATTTGGCAGCAAGATTCTTCATGCGCTCACGAGAACCTTTTGCTTCTTCTCGTTTCTTGTGGATGCCTCCTTGAGCTCATGCATCATGACCTTGAAGTTCTAAATGTCTTCAACATTGAGCTTGGCCATGTGCTTCTTGAACTGAGCCTTTTCATAGTCAATCTTGTGCTTCAGCTCAACAATCTTTTGGGCAAGAGCCAGCTCAGGAGAAATGGCTCCATGGAAGGAGACGCTGAGGCCAATTGGGAGCTGAAGATCATCAAAACTGAGGTCTGGGCTGTCAAACCACTCATCAATAAACTTGTACAGAATCTCCATATCAAAGAGGGGAAGATCATTGAAGATTTCTGCCTCTTGCTTGCTCTTTATCAATTGCTCAAGCGCGTCATCGCCAAGATCATCGTTGCTAGACAAATCAATGGCATCATTCTTGTTTCTCAAAACAGCAGCAGGGGTTAATGCTTGACCAGTTGGTTGCATGGGCTTTTTCAACTTGTCAGACTTGGAGATGCAAGAGAGATCTTCAGAATGCACATTGGTTTGAGGAGGTGCAGTGGCCAGAGGCTTCGCCCGTGAGACCTTTGGTGCAGAGGAGGGCTTTGAAGCCTTTCGTTTATTTTGCTTCACATGCTTTGGTGGTGCAGGCGCTTTGTCAGAATCAGCGTCATCTGCAAAGTGGTCCACGACTGCCCCTTGAACCTGAATGTGAGTGATGATACCTTCTAAGTTGTATAAGGGCCCAACAAGATTGGGTTCGGCTTCACGTCTGCTGTCAGCACGTGGCGCAGAGGGGCCTGGGTTGAAGTCTAATCCCAAAGACTTCTTGTTTTCCTTGGCCGAGTTCTTTGTAGACTGATAGTTGCGCTTGAAAAGATTGTCATCTCGACACCATAGCAATGACGATGGGTCGGCATTAGTAGGCTGTGGCCCTCGGACCATGCAAGGGTAAAATTCTTGAGCAATGGCTTCAGTTCTGGTCTTGGGTTGTAGATTTTTATAGAGAATATCTCCCCAAGGACGCGTGAGAGCATTCTTTTCAGCATACTCCTTGGTGACGAATCTGTACTTGAACCATTGCTCGTCCCAGTATCTTCGAATCCATTGGATTCGTGTCTTGCGCTGACCATAGCTTTCTTCGGGGTCAGTTTTGTATAGTTCATAGAGATCTTCGGGCAGGTCCATTGATGTACCCCCATGGCGCTGTCTGCCACCCTTCCTTGCTGATTTCTCTTTTGCCATGAAGTTTAGACTAAAAGGCTTTAGCACTGTCAAAGTCTTTCGTCTGCTGGTCAGACAGGAACTGGCTTCAGGAGAATTTATGTGATGCTGTAAGAACTCTGCAAATGAATGCAGACTATGAGAACCAAGGCGGACATGTACCTGTGACAGCATTGGAGATGCGAGGGAAGGGGAAGAGGTCATATGCATTATTAGAAGATTTTGAAGATAAATCAGTTTAGAAGACATTGACCTCATAGTGCGAAGACATTCACTCATATGTAGAGAGTTGGTTCCAGATTTGTATGAATCCACGAATAAGTACAAGTGAGGAATATAACTACTTTGTCAAGCATAAGTGAACATACTAGGCATGCTATGAGATGCAGAACAGGATAGATCCAACTTTGTAGGAACATAAACCACTTGTGGTTGAAAAGGATGAATCTATCGAATCAAAAAGACTGTAAAAAGATTTTTTATTTCCCACTCAAGGAACTGCTAGACAGAGTAGGAGATGAGGCCGAGTAGTTTGATCTTCTGTGCCCTAACTTGGCTACGGAGGACACCTACGGCGACGGCGTAGAAGACGATGTCCACGGCCGGCGTGAGGACGGCGTCGATGATGTCGCGGCAGCTAAGCGCTTCGTCGCCGGCGTCGTCGAGGGCTAGCGGTGGCGCTAGGGTTTGTGCGAGAGAGAAGTGGAAGAAGAGATAATGACTGGGGTGAGGCGTGTATTTATAGGGAAAGGGACGGCCAGCATTATTACGCATGTGCCCCTGACGGTTCACATCTGAAGGACATGTGGCGATCATGAACACATTGGAGGTTGTTCCATGTTCCCACGTACGCCTGGATTGTCGGGTGGTCGTTCCCACTTCTCCGGGTTTCAGGTAAAAAGGATTGAGCATTGAAAATAGATTAATGTTTGTCTCTGTATCTTCTGCTGACAAGGACGCGGAGAAGACATTCGATAGTTTCAATAGAATGCATATGATTTGGATAGATAGATTTGAGATGGGAGCATAGAAAGGTTAGGGTCCGATCACATTCACTTAGTTCAAAAGATTCAACTAGAAGACATAGCTATAAGTGAATGCTGTAGAGGACAGAAACCAAATCAATATATTGAAGATAAACATGAAGCCATGTTAACATTGAAGACAAACCAAATGTGAAGACTTTGCAAATGTAACGCCAACAGAAAGTATTCCAAACAAAAGTTTGGTGGTGGCATTACCCACCGTATAGGAAGTATTAGACCCAGACACGGTGCACAATTATCGTGGCGCTCTGAAGTCAAATTCCGCGTTAATGTATTCACACTTAGAGTGTAAGTCTTCATTAGTTGAAGATATACGTTACTTCGTGTGTTTGCACATCTAAGTCATCAACATGCATAAGTGTTAGTATGTGTGCATGATCATAGGACATTTGAAGATTCCAAGATATTTAGCTCACACTGCAACTTGCAAAACCTTTTCTCGTCCAAGGGCTTTGTGAAGATATCTGCCAGTTGCTCTTCAGTGCTGACGTGAATGATATCAATATCTTCCTTCATGACATGATCTCTGAGAAAGTGATGACGGATCTGAATGTGCTGTGTCTTCGAGTACTGAACTGGGTTGTTGGCGATCTTGATGGTGCTTTCATTGTCGTAGTAGAGTGGCACTTGCTTCAGATGAATGCCATAGTCTTTGAGTGTTTGCTTCATCCATAGAAGCTGAGCGCAGCAAGATCCAGCAGCAATGTATTCAGATTCAGCAGTGAAGAGAGATACACAGTTCTGCTTCTTTGAAGACCAACACACAAGTGATCGTCCCAGAAAGTGACATGTGCCTGATGTAGACTTGCGATCCACCTTGTCACCAGCATAATCAGCATCCAAGAATCCAACTAGATCAACGTGCTGATCCAAGTTGAAACCAAGGGATTCAACAAGCATCACTTTATCCATGTGCTGATCCTTTGAGATTGCAACTCTACCTAGACCCAATACCTTGCTTTTACCAGTATCAGCAAATGTGATGTGACTTTTGTCAGATGGACGTAAGGTTGAGTCCATGAGAAGACTTCGCTTGCCAGTCATGTGATTAGTACATCCACTATCAATAATCCATTCTGAAGCAGCTGGTGTCATACCCTTGGCACCGTGTGCCATGAAGCAGTAGGTGGGAGCGGAGTTGCCCTTGTCATTAGCATCGGCGTCGGTGATGAAGTCATCGTCTTTAGTGTTGAAGATGGACTTGGCAACGTAGGTTGTAGCCAGACTTGCAACACCAGCATCGGACTCCTCCTCAGACTCCACCTCTGCCTCCTCAGAAGCAGACTCCTCCTCTGAATCCATTTCCTTGCCAACAAACGCACGAGTCTTGCCAGATGAGCTCTTCTTGTGTGATGAAGACTTTGAGGAAGACTTGGAAGAAGACTTTGAGTATTTCTTCTTCTTCTTGTCGTCAGAATCATATTCCTTGCTCTTCTTCTTGTTGTTCTCATTGTCCCACTACGGACACTCAGAGATGTAGTGACCAGGTTTCTTGCACTTGTGGCATGTTCTCTTCTTGTAGTCATGAGCAGAAGCTTAATCATTCCTTGAGCTGGATCGTGAGGACTTTCTGAAGCCTTTCTTCTTGGTGAATTTCTGGAACTTCTTCACAAGCATAGCAAACTCCTTTCCAATGTCTTCAGGATCATCAGAACTGCAGTCAGATTCTTCTTCAGATGAGGAAACAACTTTCGCCTTCAAGGCACGAGTTCGGCCATAGTTGGGACCGTAGATGTCTCTTTTCTCATAAAGCTGAAACTCATGTGTGTTGAGCCTTTCAAGTATGTCAGACGGATCGAGTCTCTTGAAATCGGGGCGTTCTTGTATCATCAGGGCTAGGGTGTCAAACGAGTTGTCAAGTGATCTTAGGAGTGTCTTGACGATTTCATGCTTGGTGATCTCAGTGGCATCGAGAGCTTGAAGCTCATTTGTGATGTCAGTGAGTCGATCAAACATGAGCTCAACATTCTCATTGTCGTTTCTCTTGAAGTGGTTGAAGAGGTTGCGGAGGACACTGATCCTTTGATCTCTCTGGGTTGAGACACCTTCGTTGACCTTGGAGAGCCAGTCCCAGACTAGCTTAGATGTTTCCAGAGCACTCACACGACCATACTGCCCTTTTGTCAGATGACAACAGATGATGTTCTTGGTAGTGGAGTCCAGTTGAACGAACTTCTTGACATCAGTAGCGGTGACACCTTCACCAGCTTTGGGGACGCCATTCTTGACGACATACCAGAGGTCGACATCAATGGCTTCAAGATGCATGTGCATCTTATTCTTCTAGTAGGGATATTCAGTTCCATCGAAGATGGGGCACGCAGCAGAGACTTTGATTATCCCTGCAGTCGACATAGCTAAAACTCCAGGTGGTTAAACCGAATCACACAAAACAAGGGAGTACCTTTCTCTGATACCAATTGAAAGTGCTAGTGATCGACTAGAGGGGGGTGAATAGGCGATTTTTATGGAAGTCTTCAAAACATGGAAGTTTCGAAGATAAACGATAGAAATAAACCTATTACCATGCAGCGGAAGGTAGACTACACTAGGCAAGCCATAGTCAAGTATTCAATGAAGTGAAAGCACAAAGACTAATAGCAGCTAGGCAATATGGATCAGGATGGAAGATAGTATGAAGCCAACCAGAACTAGCAGTCACACAGTGAAGACAAAAAGATAATGCAAATAGGCAATGACTTCACAAGGACTAACTGCAAATAAAGAGATGGGAATGGTAAAACCAGTGGCTAGTTGAAGACAATGATTTGTTGGACCAGTTCCAGTTGCTGCGACAACTGTACGTCTGGTTAGGAAGGCTGAGATTTAACTCAGAAGACCGCGTCTTCACCTTATTCACCTTGAGCTAAGGACACCCAGTCCTCGCCCAATCACTCTGGTAAGTCTTCAAGGTAGACTTCCAAACCTTCACAGACTTTGTTCACCGGCGATCCATAATGACTCTTGGATGCTCAGAACGCGACGCCTAACCGGCTGGAGGATTCACAGTCCTCAAGTGTAATAAGTCTTCAGATCACACAGACAGGAACACTTTAGTGATGCCTAACACTCTTTGGCTCTGGGTGTTTAGGGCTTTGTCCTCACAAGGATTTCTCTCTCAAAGGCTTCGAGGTGGGTTGCTCTCAAACGACAAAAGCCGTGCACTAACTCTGAGCAGCCAACCAATTTATGGTGTAAGGGGTGGGCTATTTATAGCCACTAGGCAACTCGACCTGATTTGTCCGGAATGACCCTGGGTCACTAAGGAACGGACACGTGTTCCAACGGTCAGATTTCAAAACACACACGGCAACTTTACTTGGGCTACAAGCAAAGCTGACTTATCCAGCTCTGGATAAGATTTGCTCTCATTGTCTTCGCTCGAAGACATAGGATTTTGGTTAAGCATCACTTCAGTCATTTTGATTGGTTCACTGGGACCCCACTTAACAGTACGGTGGTTCCTATGACTCAACAAAGAAGAAAAGGAAACAACGAAACAACTAAGTCTTCGCGCTCCATAGTCTTCACTCAATGTATTCTCTTGTCATAGTCTTCAATGTGAATATCTTCACATACCACCTTTGTCTTTAATGTCTTCATACATTTTTAGGGGTTATCTCCGGTAGGAAAACTGAATCATTGAGGGACTACTACCTGTGTTATCCTGCAATTCTCACAAACACATTAGTCCCTCAACCAGGTTTGTCGTCAATACTCCAAAACCAACTAGGGGTGGCACTAGATGCACTTACAGGTTGCGTTACAACCTTCTGGGTTTCAACATCCTTGGCATGAACCATGTCCTACTGTCCTTCAGTTCCTGATGAATCTCTGGTATCTTGAGGTTTTGCTCCTCCTGTTTGGCTACTTCAGCTTATGGGTCCTAAGTTCTTCACAAAATGCTTCCTTGTCATATACAGCTTCCTGCAGGTCCATCTTAGAATTCTTGATGTACTACTCCAGATTCTGGTGATACACCGGCTAAGGTTAAAACTTCATCTTTTGCTGATAGGTGCTCCATCAGCCTTCTTCCATCCAATCCATTCCGAAGAAAAGCATCCTTAACTCAGCACGGTGACAATAGCATCAACGGGCGATAACATCAGGGATAGTCGTGTTTCTGCCCTTGTCATTGCCATGAGCTATCTTCCATAATTGATATCTCCTGCCTTAGGGTTTTCTTAACGAAAACTTCGAGCTTCTCATGCTCCTTGTTTTAGCTTTCTCCGATACACCTTGATCTCAGTATTGACAGCTTCCATAGTCCGCCAAGTTCCATAAGGGTAGCCTTCCTAGGTCATACAAATATGGGAATTCTTCAGAGCCTTCAAATTCTCCTTGTCTTCGGTCTTCAACCGTCGTGGTTTCCATTATTATAATACAGGGTAAAATCCTCTTCATTCCGAAGTGGTCTTAGTTGTCCAATATCTTGTCCTTCTCGGAGTGGTCTCATCAGCCGAATCTTCATGTGGTCAAAAAGGGAAAGGGGTATAGTCTCACTAAAAGGGAATATTTGAATAAGCTCAGAAGAGAAGAGAGGTAAAAGATCCTTTTGAAAAGAAAGTTGTAGACAAAATATTTCCTATGGGCTTGCCAGTTTCTAGGGGTCATGTCCTATAGTCAACATGTGCTCTGATACCATCTTGTAGTGACCCGACCTCAGCCGGTCAAGTCTCTGTGCTTAAGTGTCATCCCTGGATCAGTATGCTGACACATACAGTACTCGAGGATTTATAACAGATGTAAATCACATGTATAAAGTAACGTAAATACTATTACCTCAATCCAAAATAGCGGAAGTGACAAGGTTGTGGATTCCCATCAACACCAACGGCAAAGTTGAGTGTAGAAATCGTAACCCTAACGTATCACTTACTCGTCGTAAGAAGTCCTGCAACATGAGACGTTGCAGCCACAGAGGGTCAGTACATTGAATGTACTGGCAAATTCACACCATAGGATAATGATGAATAATAGCTATCACTATATGCATATATGGCTGGTGGAAAAGCTCTATGGTTATAATGTTTTTGCGTAAAGCCAATTTTTGCCTACTGCAAAGGAATATATTTTTTTTAACTACAAAGTTGGTTCAAAATATTGAGAAGGTTCCTCCAACTCAATCCCGAATTAACATTAATAACCCAACAAATTATTTAAGTAATGTGATGAGATCAATATGATAATCCAAGAACTAGATACTCAAGATGTCCATAACCGGGGACACGGCTAACCATGATTAGTTTATACACTCTGCAGAGGTTTGCGCACTTTTCCCCACAAGACTCGATCTCCTCCGTTGGATTTCTCGCACTACATGATGTTTGAGAAACGGATGACCAAGACATAGTCTTTCAGAAGCATTAACTCTCTACTCCGAATAGACTATACCACCTACAACCCACTACCTGCTAGTCTATCTCTTCAAGAGCTTCACACAACTTACTCAACTATGCTAGAGCCCATAATAGCTTGTGGCTGCACATGCAAGTTTCTAGCATGAATAATCTTATGATCCCTTTGAGCCTGGGTGGCATTCCATAGGGTGATCACACGGGTCCTCCGGGATCCCCTTGGGCAAACACTGGGTTCTCCAGGTGCCCGGGCAAACCACTGGGTGCTCCAGGGTGCCCCAACCAATCCACCCAGATGTGTATTAAAGTAGCCACCTTAAGTTAACCATTAAATAATAACTCTCACATCTGTCATGAATTCTTTCAAACCAATCCACGTCTACGACCATAGCATAGCAATATGAGCATAACGTAAAAGTAACTCCCAGGGTTTGAATGCAGGGCAATAGGTTCCTACCTCATCAACTACTTCTCGATACGCACATGTTATCAAGTCCTAACCATGCAATGTTTGAGGGTTGAAACTAATGCATAAAAACTGGGTATGAAAGGGATATGATCAAAGTGTGAACTTGCCTCCAATGTTGATGAAGGTAATTCGCACTCATAACTCTTGATAGGTCTACTCGTCACACTCCGGTCAATCTATCGTAAGCAATCAATAGTAACCACACATAAGCAATCACTCAAAAGATCGGGAAGATCGAAGAACAATTCGGAAAGCATCAAAACCAAGCAAATAACTCTTTGCAACATAAAACAATTTCTAACAGTACCAAAATTATGTGTATTTCACCTTATCACAAAGTTTAGGTCAAGAGCTTCGATTTGCAAAAAGAATCAACTCAAACGGAGTTATAAAACTCAAGTTATGAACAAAAGAAGTTTGAATACAAATCTGTTTGGATTCAAAATTTAAAACTTTCAAAAACATGTTTAAGTTGTTTTACTAGATAGAGGAGATCGTAACAAAGAAGTGGGCATTGGTTTCGTTGGATTTGGACTAACGAGTAAAAAATAACGATCATTTGAAACAGAGGGACTAATCTGTAAATAAAATCATCACAGATAGGTCCCTGGCCAAAATAAAAAGAAAAAGAAAGAAAACTATCGAGCGAACGCTCGCTACTGAACGCTAACGAACGAAAACCGTTCGCTGTGAAGACCTAATCTAGCGAACATTCACTAATTAACCTACCTAATGAATAAAACCAATTTTAAAACAAAACCGAAACTTAAGAAAAAACCGGATCGGACTAGGGTAGGTTTTATACCGGTCGGTAGCGGTTTTCGTCAAAAACTGGCCGCGGCGGCAGTTGCCGGCGACGGTGAGGCGAGGCGGTGAAGCGGCTCCGGCGGGCTCAGGTGCGGCGCAGCGGGGCGAGGCGACAGCAGCGCGCGTGCGGCGGCGGTGACGATAGCAGCAGTAGCAGGCGGCGGTGGCGGCGAACCCAAGCAGCGGCGGCGGCTCGGATCGGCTCAGGCGGCAGCGACGGTGAGATGCGAGAGGGGCGGCACGGCGCGGCAGAGAGAGGGGGAGAGAGAGGGAGAGAGAGAGAGGCCCGACCTCGCCTTATATAGGCGGGGAGGCATGGGGAAGGGGCAGCAAAGGCGGCGGCGGGTGTCCGGGGGCAGCACGACGGTGGCCGACGTGTGGGCGACGGAGTTCGTCCGGAGGTCGGGGGCGACGCGGAGCGGGCTGGGCTGGCCTAGCGCTGGGCTGGGCCAGCCCAGTCAGGGAAAGTTTTTTTGTTTTTTTATAAAGATTTTTTCTCAGGCAAACAAAACAAATAAAAACAAATAAAAATAAAAATATTATATAGGCATATAATATATCAAAATTTCAGAAAAAGATTTTCTACGACATGAACATTTTACTAACGCCAAATAAATTCTACAAAAATTCAAATAATTCAAACAGTGCTCCTGCTCTAATAAAATCCACTAAAAATCATTTTAAAAATACCAAAATGATTTCAAATTAATTTTTCTCCAGTTTTCTATTGTAGGGAATTATGTTACCCTATTTTCCATGTATTTTGTTTTTGGAGAAAAAATAATTTGAATAAAACTCAAATAACCCAAATTGAAAAAAAATCAAATGGATTTTAAATTTGAGTTTCTTTGAAACTCTCAACTCATATTTCATATGTTTTGAAGAAGTCATTTTATCTTCTCTCATGAAAATCATTGAGTTACTTAAAGTTTTAGAACTGGAAATATTTTAAAATGAAATTCAAATATTTTCAACACCCCTTTTCATTTAAATAAATGGAAGAAGTCATGCCATCTTCTCTCCAGGGTTTTGTGGTGAAAAGAATTTGAATTCACGGAGATCATAAATGCAAAAAAATGAAAGTTTGGGAAAGTCCTTTTATTCCCTCTCATTTAACGTTCAGAAAGTTTTGAATTCACTCACTTTTAGTCAATCAATCACACAAATCAAATAAGACTATCTATTTAATATAACATTCCAAAATTTAGAATTTTGGGATGTTACATTACCTAGAAGGCGTTCCAAAAATTTGGAGTTTTTAGATCTTGATGCTAAATTTGATGAAAGTAGGATTGAAGAAATTAAAACCCTAGATGTTGCTAAACCCACTATTTTGGATTTCAAGGAATTTAATTATGAAAATTGCTCTTTTATTGATTGTATTTCCTTGTTGCAATCCGTGCTAAATTCTCCTCATGCTTATAGTCAAAATAAAGCGTTTACTAAACATATCGTTGATGCCTTGATGCAATCTTATGAAGAAAAACTTTAGTTGGAAGTTTCTATCCCTATAAAACTTTATGATGAGTGGGTACCAACTATTAAAATTAAGATTAAAGATCATGAGTTCTATGCTTTATGTGATTTGGGTGCTAGTGTTTCCACAATTCCAAAGACTTTGTGTGATTTGTTAGGTTTCCATGATTTTGATGATTGCTCTTTAAACTTGCACCTTGCGGATTCCATTATTAAGAAACCAATGGGAAGAATCAATGATGTTCTTATTGTCGCAAATAGGAATTATGTGCCCGTAGATTTTATTGTTCTTGACATAGATTGCAATCCTTCATGTCCTATTATTCTTGGTAGACCTTTCCTTAGAATGATTGGTGCAATTATTGATATGAAGGAAGGAAATATTAGATTCCAATTTCCATTAAGGAAAGGCATGGAACACTTTCCTAGAAAGAAAATTAAATTACCTTATGAATCTATTATAGGATCCACTTATGGATTGTCTACCAAAGATGGCAATACCTAGATCTATCCTTGCTTTTTATGCCTAGCTAGGGGCGTTAAACGATAGCGCTTGTTGGGAGGCAACCCAATTTTATTTTTATCCCTTGCTTTTTGATCCTGTTTAGTAATAAATAATTTACCTATCCTCTGTTTAGGTTGTGTTTTTTGTGTTTAATTAGTGTTTGTGCCAAGTAGAACCGTTGGGAAGACTTGGGGAAAGTCTTGTTATCTCGCTGTAAAAAACAGAAACTTTAGCGCTCACGAGAACTGCTGCCATTTTTATTTGGAAAGTGATATTTAGTTAATTCGTTTTGCAGATGATTAATAGATAAATTCCTCACGTACAGAAATTTATTGTAGAATTTTTGGGGTTCCATATCTTGAGCTAGCTACAGATTACTACAGACTATTCTGCTTTTGACAGATTCTGTTTTTCGTGTGTTGTTTGCTTATTTTGATGAATCTATGGCTAGTAAAATAGTTTATAAACCATAGAGAAGTTGGAATACAGCAGATTTAAAACCAATATAAATAAATAATGAGTTCATTACAGTACCTTGAAGTGGTCTTTTGTTTTCTTTCGCTAACGGAGCTCACGAGATTTTCTACTTTAAGTTTTGTGTTGTGAAGTTTTCAAGTTTTGGGTAAAGATTTGATGGATTATGGAACAAAGAGTGGAAAGAGCCTAAGCTTGTGGATGCCCATGGCACCCCCAAGATAATCTAAGTACACCTAAAAGCCAATCATCCTTGGAGCTACTTCTATCGGAAGGCATCCCCTCTTTTGTCTACTTCTATCGGTAACTTTACTTGGAGCTATATTTTTATCCACCACATGATATGTGTTTTGCTTGGAGCGTCATGTGTGATTTGAGTCTTTGCTTTTTAGTTTACCACAATCATCCTTGCTGTACACACCTTTTGAGAGAGCCATACATGGTTCGGAATTTGTTAGAATACTCTATGTGCTTCGCTTATATCATTTGAGTTATATAGTTTTGCTCTAGTACTTCACTTATATTTTTTGAGCATGGTGGTGGAATTGTTTTATAGAAACTATTGATCTCTCATGCTTCACTTAGATTATTTTGATAGCCTTAAATAGCATGGTAATTTGCTTAAATAATCCTAATACGCTTGGTATTCAAGAATAGTAAAAACTTTCTTATGAGTGTGTTGAATGCTATGAGAAGTTTGATGCTTGATAATTGTTTTGAGATATGAAGATGGTGATATTAAAGTTGTTCTAGTTGAGTAGTTGTGAATTTGAGAAATACTTGTGTTAAAGTTTGTGATTCTCGTAGCATGCACGTATGGTGAACCGTTATGTGATGAAGTCGGAGCATGATTTATTTTTTGATTGTCTTCGTTATGAGTGGCGGTCGGGGACGAGCGATGGTCTTTTCCTACCAATCTATCCCCCTAGGAGCATGCGCGTAATACTTTGCTTTGATAACTTGTAGATTTTTGCAATAAGTATATGAGTTCTTCATGACTAATGTTGAGTCCATGGATTATACGCACTTTTCTTCCTTCCACCATTGCTAGCCTCTCTAATACCGCGCACCTTTCACTGGTATCATACACCCACCATATACCTTCCTCAAAACAGCCACCATACCTACCTATTATGGCATTTCCATAACCATTCCGAGATATATTGCCATGCAACTTTCCACCGTTCCGTTTATTATGACACACTCCATCATTGTCATATTGCTTAGCATGATCATGTAGTTGACATCGTATTTGTGGCAAAGCCACCATTCATAATTCTTTCATACATGTCACTCTTGATTCATTGCATATCCCGGTACACTGCCGGAGGCATTCATATAGAGTCATATTTTGTTCTAAGTATCGAATTGTAATTGTTGAGTTGTAAGAAAATAAAAGTGTGATGATCATCATTATTAGAGCATTGTCCCAGTGAGGAAAGGATGATGGAGACTATGATTCCCCCACAAGTCGGGATGAGACTCCGAACGAAAAATAAAAAATAAAAAAAGGGGAAAGAAAAGAGGCCATAAAAAAGAAGAGAAAAGGACCAAACAATGAGAGAAAAAGAGAGAAGGGACAATGTTACTATCCTTTACCACACTTGTGCTTCAAAGTAGCACCATGATATTCATGATGGAGAGTCTCTCGTTTCGTCACTTTCATATACTAGTGGGAATTTTTCATTATAGAACTTGGCTTGTATATTCCAATGATGGGCTTCCTCAAAATGCCCTAGGTCTTCATGAGCAAGAAAGTTGGATGCACACCCACTTAGTGCCTTTTGTTGAGCTTTCATATACTTATAGCTCTAGTGCATCCGTTGCATGGCAATCCCTACTCACTCACATTGATATCTATTGATGGGCATCTCCATAGCCCGTTGATATGCCTAGTTGATGTGAGACTATCTTCTTCCTTTTTTGTCTTCTCCACAACCACCATTCTATTCCACATATAGTGCTATATCCATGGCTCACGCTCATGTATTGCGTGAAGATTGAAAAAGTTTGAGAATGTCAAAAGTATGAAACAATTGCTTGGCTTGTCATAGGGATTGTGCATGATTTAAATACTTTGTGTGGTGAAGATAGAGCATAGCCAGACTATATGATTTTGTAGGGATAACTTTCTTTGGCCATGTTATTTTGAGAAGACGTGATTGCTTTGTTAGTATGCTTGAAGTATTATTATTTTTATGTCAATATTAAACTTTTATCTTGAATCTTTCGGATCTGAATATTCATACCACAATTAAGAAGAATTACATTAAAATTATGCCAAGTAGCACTTCGTATCAAAAATTATCTTTTTTATCATTTACCTACTCGAGGACGAGCAGGAATTAAGCTTGGGATGCTTGATACGTCTCCAACGTATCTATAATTTTTGATTGCTCCATGCTATATTATCTACTGCTTTGGACATTATTGGGCTTTATTACCCACTTTTATATTATTTTTGGGACTAACCTATTAACCGGAGGCCCAGCCCAGAATTGTTGTTTTTGCCTATTTTAGGGTTTCGAAGAAAAGGAATATCAAACAGAGTCCAAATGGAATGAAACCTTCGGGAACATGATTTTTGGAACAAACAAGATCCAGGAGACTTGGACCCCACATCAAGAAACCAACAGGGAAGCCACGAGGTAGGGGGCGCGCCTACCCCCCCGCCCCCAGGCATGCCCTCCACCCACGTGGGCCCCCTGTTGCTCCACCGACGTACTCCTTCCTCCTATATCTACCTACGTACCCCCAAACGATAAGAGACGGAGCCAAAAACCTAATTCCACCGCCGCAACCTTCTATATCCACGAGATCCCATCTTAGGGCCTGTTCCGGAGCTCCGCCGGAGGGGGCATCCATCATGGAGGGCTTCTACATCAACACCATAGCCTCTCCGATGAAGTGTGAGTAGTTTACCTCAGACCTTCGGGTCCATAGTTATTAGCTAGATGGCTTCTTCTCTCTTTTTGGATCTCAATACAATGTTCTCCCCCTCTCTTGTGGAGATCTATTCGATGTAATCTTCTTTTTGCGGTGTGTTTGTTGAGACCGATGAATTGTGGGTTTATGATCAAGATTATCTATGAACAATATTTTAATCTTCTCTGAATTCTTTTATGTATGATTGATTATCTTTGCAAGTCTCTTCGAATTATCAGTTTGGTTTGGCCTGCTAGATTGATCTTTCTTGCAATGGGAGAAGTGCTTAGCTTTGGGTTCAATCTTGCGGTGTCCTTTCCTAGTGACAGTAGGGGCAGCAAGGCACGTATTGTATTGTTGCCATCGAGGATAACAAGATGGGGTTTTATCATATTGCATGAATTTATCCCTATACATCATGTCATCTTGCTTAAGGCGTTACTCTGTTTTCATGAACTTAATACTCTAGATGCATGCTGGATAGCGGTCGATGAGTGGAGTAATAGTAGTAGATGCAGGCAGGAGTCAGTCTACTTGTCTCGGACGTGATGCCTATATACATGATCATACCTAGATATTCTCATAACAATGCTCAATTCTGTCAATTGCTCAACAGTAATTCGTTCACCCACCGTAAAATACTTATGCTCTTGAGAGAAGCAACTAGTGAAACCTATGGCCCCAGGGTCTATCTTCATCATATTAATCTTCCAATACTTAGTTATTTCCTTTGCTTTTTTACTTTGCTTTTATTTTACTTTGCATCTTTATCACAAAAATACCAAAAATATTATTCTATCATATCTATCAGATCTCACTCTCGTAAGTGACCGTGAAGGGATTGACAACCCCTTATCGCGTTGGTTGCGAGGAGTTATTTGTTTTGTGCAGGTACGAGGGACTCGCGCGTAGCCTCCTACTGGATTGATACCTTGGTTCTCAAAAACTGAGGGAAATACTTACGCTACTTTGCTGCATCATCCTTTCCTCTTCAAGGAAATCCAACGCAGTGCTCAAGAGGTAGCAGCGTGCCCCCCACCCTTGTGGATAGGGTGTGGGCTCCCTTCGGTTAATTCTTTCGCCAATATTTTTTATTTATTCCAAAACTGATCTCCGTGAAGTTTCAGGTCACTCTGAGAACTTTTATTTCTGCACAAAAATAACACCATGGCAATTCTGCTGAAAACAACGTCAGTCTGGGTTAGTTCCATTCAAATCATACAAATTAGAGTCCAAAACAAGGCAAAAGAGTTTGGAACAATAGATATGATGGAAACGTATCAGTGTACCGCAAAACGGGACTCCACGGGCTACTGTTCATCCACCATCTACTACCTCGCTCCAGCCTCCACCTGTTACTGTTCATCCACCGTCTACTACCTCGCTCCAGCCTCCACCTGTTACTGTTCATCCACCGCCGACTTTCTCCAGCCTCCACCTGCTACTGTTCATCCATCGTCGACTTCCTCCAGCCTCCACCTTCTACTGTTCATCCACCGTCGACTTCCTCCAGCCTCCACCAGCTACTGTTCACCACGGGGTCATGTTCATCCAGCCTCTACCGGCTACTATTCAACCAGCCCTCCACATGGGGTCCTGTTCAACCAGCCCTCCACGGGGTTCTGTTCATCCACCCCCAACTAGCTCTGGTGTGTGGCAGCCTCCTCTCGATCGGAGTCCTGTTCATCCAGCAGCAACGACCTCTACTACCACGGGGTCCTGTTCATCCAACCCCCACCGGGAACTGATCATCCAACCCCCAACGATGGTCCGCCCAGGACGAAAATCCCATTTTCTGTCATGATTTTTTGTCATAGAAGTGGAGCCCATCACATCTATGATGATACTGGGTCTTGTCACAATTATCGTCATAAAAGTGTCATAAGCATGACAGAAAAAAAAATGTTCAACCCAAAATGTCACGGATGTGTCTTTTTTTTGTAGTGAATATTCCCTCAAGTTCTATCGACCATCGATACAACTCAACGCACGCCTAACATTTGCTTTATCTAGAACAAGTATGAAACTAGAAGTACTTTGCAGGAATGAAACTACGAATAAATTGCAAGATAATAAAAGTAGATAGCTTTTGTCACACAAGAAATTCATTTGTCCCTAGGTGATCGATAACTAAACCGGTAATCATTGTTGCAATTTTATATGAGGGAGAGGCATGAGCTAACATACTTTCTGTACTTGGATCATATGCACTTATGATTGGAACTCTAGCAAGCATCCACGACTACCAGAGATCATTAAGGTAAAACCCAACCATAGCATTAAGTATCAAGTCCTCTTTATCCCATACGCAACAACCCCCTTACTCGGGCATGTGCTTCTGTCACTCACGCCACCCACCATAAGCGAATCATGAAATGTATTGCAACACCCTACAGTGGGGATCCCTCACGTTTGCGCGACATGGAGGGCATCGTAAGATAACACCAAAAAAAAATATACAACTCAAACCAATCATGATCATCAATCAACCCATAGGACAAAACAGGTCTACTCAAACATCATAGGATAACCACATATCATTGGGAATAACACATAGTGTTGAGCATATTTAAATAGAGAATTGCAGCGGGAATAGAAAGGATACACCCTGCATATAGGGGGAGAAAGTCGGTGTTGGCGGTTGCAAGGTTGTTAATGTATATCGCCATCATGATCGTTGCCCCGGCGGCACTCCGGCACCACCAGGAGAGAGAGGGAGAGAGGCCCCCCCTTCTTCTTCTTCCTTGGACTCCCACCTAGATGGGAGGAGGGTTTCCCCTCTGATCCATGGCCTCCATGGCAGCAGAGGGGAAAGATCCCCTCCGAGATTGGATCTATCTCTCTGTTCTCTTCTGTTTCGCATTACTGTTTTCTGGCCCTTCGCCATTTCTTAAATTCCCGGAGATCTATGACTCCGATTGGGCTGAAACTTCTACATGATTTTTCCCATAAATTATCTTTCTTGCACCCCAAAGAAGAGCCCCAACCGAATTATGGGGTTCCCACAAGGCACCACCACATGCCAGGGGGGAGGTCGCGCCCTGGTGTCTTGTGGAGGCCATGGGCCTTCGTTTGCATTGATTCCACCTCCCAAAATTCACATATATTCCAAGATAATCGTAAATTTTTATAACGTTTGGACTTTGTTTGATATGGATATTCCGCGAAACAAAAAACATGCAACAAATTGGAACTAACACTGGGCACTGGATCAATATGTTAGTCCAATAAATCATATAAATTGTTGCCAAAAGTATGTGAAAGTTGTATAATATTGGCATGAAACAATAAAAATTATAGATACGACGAAGACGTATCAACATCCCCAAGCTTAATTCCTACTCGTCCTCGAGTAAGTAAATGATAAAAAAGACAATTTTTTATGTGGAATGCTAGCTAGCAGAATCTTGATCATATATCTAATCATGGCATGAATATTAAGACACGAGTGATTCAAAGCAATAGTCTATAGTTTGACATAAAGACATTAATACTCAGGCATCCCAACAAAAAATCATGTCTTTCAAAATATCAATGCTAAAGAACGCTATCCCTACCAAATTGTATAGTCTTGTCATGCTCCATATTCTTAACACAAAGTATTTATCATGCACAACCCCGATGACAAGCCGAGCAATTGGTTCATACTTTTAAACACGCTTCAGCTTTTTCAACTCCCATGCAATACATGAGCGCAAGCCATGCACATAGCACTATGGGTGGAATAGAGTATGAGGATAGGGGTAAACATAGAGAAGACAAAAAAGTAAGAAAGTCTCACATCGATGCGGCTAATCAACAAGCTATGGAGATGCCCATCAATTGGTATCAATGCGTGGAGTAGGGATTGCCATGCAACGGACGCACTAAGAGCTATAAGTGTATGAAAGCTCAACATGAAAACTAAGTGGGTGTGCATCCAACTTGCTTGCTCATGAATACATCGGGCATTTGAGGAAGCCCATCATCGGAATATATAAGCCAAGTTCTATAATGAAAATTCCCACTAGTATATGAAAGTGACTACATAGGAGACTCTCTATATGAAAAACATGGTGCTATATACCACTACTGCAGGATGCTGCTAACGCAACACTATGATCAGAGACCCTTTGACGAAATTTTGTGCGATGCATTAATCGCAAACGGGGATCTAAAAAAACCATCAAAAAAGATGCAAAACTTTTGCGATGGCGAAGACATCAATCACGGTTCAGATTTTAGTTACATGTGCGATGCGGGGCATATGGTTGATCCATATGAACTGTTTGTGATTAGATAGAACAATAGAAACGGGCGGCCATATCAATGTGTGTGCGATATACGGCATACAGTTTGCTCCGATGAACTGTTTGCTATTAGGGAATGCAATATAAACAGTTAGCTAGCTCAAGGTGTGTGTGATATACGGCATATTGTTCACTCGGATGAACTGTTTTTGATTAGGGAAGAGAACAGAAACGGTTCAACTTAACAAGATGTGTGTGATATACGGCATACAGTTCACATAGATGAACCATTTGCGATGAGCCAAAAGAACACAAACGATTCGTGTAAACAAGATGTGTGTGATACGTAGCAAACATCCCACTCGAATGAACTATTTGCGATGAGAAATTATAACACAGACGGTTACTATAGTTAGTTCGTGTGCGATTCTATTTGTACAAAAAACTTTGAAAAATGCCAACTAGTTGCTTGCGGTGGCTAGGAGTATCGCACACGATGCGTCTGCGAGTACTTGTGTTCGATGATTAGTAAGTTACACATACATTTCCTTATGTTAACATGTTTGTGATAAATAACACGTGGCACCGCATACGGTATTCGCGTTGTGTGTGTGCTCCACTTAGTCTTCCCGTGCTCCAGCGAATGCTTCCAACGCTCCACATGGGTGAATTGTAAAATCCACGCCTCTTCCCTCATTGGTTTCCCGCCACCAGCTAATGGATTGCTGCATATAACCCAGCCGGCAACGCACCGTTGCGACACTCCGCGCAAATCTAGTCCTCACCCATCTACCATTAGTTATTCCAAGCATGCCAAGCAATGACCAAAGCTTCAACATCGACCCCTACCTGTGTTACATCTTCGGCGAGGAGAACGAGCCGGAGCAGGTCGGGGAGCAAGAGCTTCATCAGCCGGTGCAGGCACCATGGTCCATCGGCAGCAATATAGGTGTGACAGTCCTTGGGAGCACAATCGACATATTGCAGAGGAGGTGTGATGAGCAGTTTTCCATCCATCGTGCAAAAGATCCAGAGCTGCTCGACGGCATGATCGATGACCCACCCGAAAAGCCACCGTCACCAGTGCTCATCGAGAACCTGATGCCCCTCAAGGAATGGGCGGAGGACCTCTGCGATTCAGTCAAGACACGGCCAGCATGCACTTCATCATTGCCCACGGCGGCCGTTTCAACCTCGATCCTGACGATGTGGTGGCCAGACTCGAGCGCATCCTTGGCGGAGTTGATGTCCCCGACGAAGTAGAACATCGCCAAAGTGGTATCTTGAGGATGCAAGTGATGGACGAAATTTGCTACCAGGCCAGAGACATGTAAATGGAGCGGTTCCATGGAGATATCATGCGGGCGATTGCATGCTATCAAGCTCTTCTAGAAGAGGCCCAGCAGCCCCAAGAGCCTCCCAGGGCCAGCAGCTCCGTAGGCGGAGGCGGGCCGGGACACTTGGAATGAACGGGCGCAAGGGTGCTATGCTGATCATGGAGTCCGAGAAGACCATCGTCAGAAGGCCACCAACTCAGCCTTTTAGTCTATATTTTATTATAATTGTATGCATATGTAGGTCGTGAGTGTTATGGGCATTGTCGCATGTGGCATTTTAAATTATCCTGAATATGTAAGACTATTATTAACCGTTGCCATTGTATATTTGCCTCAACGGCGAGCAGAGCGCGTGTAGGGACGCCAGAGCGGAGTGCACCGCGGCCGCCTCAATGGCGACCAAAGCGCGCAGACGGACGCGAGCAGATCGCACTATGGCCGCCTCAATGACGAGCACAGTGCGCTGCGGCCGCCTCAACGGCGAGCAACCACATGGTCAACCTTCTGGCACCCCGTGGGAGGCGTGACGGTGCATCCATCGGACACGATGGTGATATCTTGACCATGTGTGATAGTGGGCAGACACATACACGTACATTGGAGAACGTGGGCTCATGTTTTGGGCTTTCGATGCGTGGCATATGGTTGAGCCATAAGAACTGTTTGTGATGATCCAGAACAACAGAAATGGGCTTTGTAGGCCCAGAACCATCAATAAATTTTCACCTTATTTCTCGTCACATTGCAGATTACAATGCAATAAGTAATTGCAAATCTGTTCACACCTATCAACTAATATGTGTTCACACTTAGCATCAAGCTATAAAAACTACCCATTCGAAATTACTTCATAGTTCCTCTCTTCATCACCCACATCTTTCCTATCAAGTTGTTCCGCCATGACCAGTAGGAGGAGTTTTGGGTGGACATATAACCAGGCAGCAAAGACCAAGGCCGCGGAAACACTAGAGAGGTCCCGCCGCCAAGCGACAGCCGCAGCAGAGATGTCCCGGCGCGCCGCGGAGCCCTTGAACGAGCTCTCATGGGCACGCGAGGGCTCTCACAAGCGCACCCGCCGCGTCGGTGATTGCGACGAGCTAGCATTGCTGAATTCCTTAGCCGGTGATGATGACATTCTCATTGGCCTCATTAGCTGCAAGAGCTGGGTGACGGCTTGAAGAAGCTTCTCGAGATCAGCGATGCCTCGGTTGAGAAGGCGACCGGCCTCATCGACCAACTCATGGGTGACTATGCGAAGCTCCTCAAGGCGCTCACCGAGAAGGAGGAGGAGGCCGCCGGCTAGAAGATGTTGCATGAGAAGAGCAGTGCCTCGGGGATGACGCTGATAGCGGTCGTCAAGGAACTGATGGGTGACTTGAGAAAGCTCCGAATCGAGCGCGAGCAGGAGGTGGAGGAATCTGTGGCTGCTTTCAAGCAAAGTCGTGATGAATTGAAGGAGCTGGAGGATGTCGTCGCCCAGCGATTCATCGAGGAGTAGAGACAGTAGAGACCTAGATTGTTGTCTGCGATTTCCTTCTTCTCTTGCCCCCGTGTCTTTCGGGCTTTGCCGCATGTGGCATTTTAAATTATCCAGAATATGTAAGACAAATATTATCCGTGCCTTTGCAAATTTGTCATCGTATTATCCGTTGCCCTATGTGGCATTTTAAATTAGGCCGGAATATGAGTTGAAAACACAAAAAACGAATGCTAACATTGAGGGGGGCCATGGGATCACAAGCAAACACCCTCTGTCCAGGTGCTTTAGTTAACCGTGTGTTAAACAATGGGTCAGCCGCCATTAATGGAGAAGTTGTGAGCGAGGCGGGCGGCTGGTGGATGGAGGTCAAAGAGCTCGCTTCCCGGTGAGCATGGGCGGCCTTGCTGTTCGCACGTGTCCTGTCGAGTCTGCGTGGCGGACTGCTCGCACGCGTCCCATCGAGCCTGCACGGCGGACTTCTCGCGCTCGTCCCATCTAATCAAACAGCTGCACGCACGCCATCAAGTATGGCTAAATTTTGGCACAAAATACAAAGATGACCAATGAACGAGGACAGATGTAGTACTATCCCATAAGAAAAGAGGGACTCATGGCCACACTTAAATGGTTACAGGAACACATGGTTCATATAATGCAACCGTTTGTGATATTAATGTGTCAGCTATTTGTTTCAAAAGGACTTTGTTGGGTATTAATGTGTGCACCTTGTCTCAAACTAGACAATTTTTTACCGGGGCATATATGTGTCATGTCATGAAACCATGCCAAGTTTCATGTTTTTTGGGTGAGTTTTCAATTTACTGGGATTTAAAAACCGAGATTCTCAATGTTTTAGGATGACGAGAAGTTTGTAATTCATTCTCATTCCTTCAATGAGACCTAAACATGCACCCAATGACACATGTATGATTTTCCACCCATTTTGCTTCACTGGAGCATGTGCTTGTAGTTCAAATTTGAATTATGGACTACATTAAATGCCTAGAAAACTCAATTAATATATAAAATGGCCAAATGAACCCTGCACACTTTTAAATTTCAGCACGTCACTCCTGTTATTCTATGTTGCCTGTAAAAAACAAAGTTCAAGGCGAGAAGAGGAAGTGATTATCGTTTCACCCACAAGAGGGGCATGTTTCCCTACCGGAACCATGAGGGTTGCGAGAAGCTTTGGTTTGTAAGAGACTTGCAATATAGCTTGGCCCAAATTGGACGATTATTTTACCACGACATATATGTGCCATGTAATGACACCATGCCAAGTTTCATGACTTCCTAGTGAGTTTTGGATTTACAGAGATCTAAATACCGAGATTCATCATGTTTGTGGCCGAGCCAGGACGCCGAGACGGTTGAATTCATTCCCATTCCTTCCATGGGACCTAAACATGCACCCCAAGGACACATGTACATTTTTTCTAGCCATTTTGGTGCACTGGAGCATGTATTTATAGTTCGGATTTGAATTATGGACATTAAATGCCTAGAAAACTCAGTTGATGAATAAAAAGGTCAAACGAACCCTGAATAATTTCAAAGTTCGGCGTGAATCTCTCATTGTTCAATGTTGCGTGTGGAAGAAAATACAAGGCTAGAAGAGGGAGCAATTATTGTTTCGCCCACAAGGGGACACGTTTCCCTATCGAAACCACGAGGGTTCTTGCGACAGGCTCCGGATTGTAAGAGGTTTGTAATAAAGCTTGGCCCAGATTGGACAATGTTTTTATCATGACATATATGTGCCATGACGTGACACCATGCCAACTTTCATGACTTTCTGGCGAGTTTTGGATTTGTGGGGATTTAAAACCGAGATTCCAAATGTTTGAGGATGAGCCAGGATGCCAGTAGGGTTGTAATTCATTCCCATTCCTGGCATGGGACCTAAACATGCACCCAAGGACACATGTATATTTTTTCTAGCCATTTTGGTGAACTAGAGCATGTATTTGTAGTTCAGATTTGAATTATGGGCACTAAATGCCTAGGAAACTCAATTAGTGTATAAAAAGGCCAAACGAACCCTGAATAAGTTTAAATTTCAGCATGGATATCTTGTCGTTCCATGTTGCCCGTAGAAGAAAATACAAGGCGAAAAGAGGCAGTGATTATCGTTTTGCCCACAAGGGGGACACGTTTCCCTATTGAAACCACGAGGCCTCTTTGAGAGAAGCTCCGGTTTGTAAGAGGCTTGTAATAAAACTTGCGCTAAAATGGACAAAAAAATTCCTCTACATATATGTGCCATGTCGTGACACCATGCCAAGTTTCACGATTTTTGGGTGAGATTCGGATTTATGGGGATTTAAAAACCAAGATTCTTCTCACGAAATGTTTTCAAATAGCACACGGTTCACTCACGAAAGCCGTGTGCCTACCAAACCGTGGCCGATACCCCTGCTGCACGTGCGATCTAAGTTGTGTGTTTTGATTGGCCAGAACCCAAACCCCACGGATCGTATGTATGCATCGTTGGATGCTCCCAGATCGAATGGCAATCCTCATCCCTTTCGACAGAACATGCAGTATATGGGTAAGCACTGTGCGCATGCATCGTGCTAGCTCACACTTCCTTCTCTACTAAGTTTTCTATATTAATGTTGTTATATATCCAAACACGCTACCGTTTCCCGCCACTCCTCTCATCGCTTTCTCGCCCCTTCTCCCATCATTTTCCCGCTGTCAGTGTCAGTGCTCATTGAAGGCTAGGCGGTGACACACTGGCCATGTAAATATCACATACGGTTTATAAAAGCACAAATGTGTGTGATAGTAGGGAGTAGGTCCCATAGGGTGACCAGCGTGAAATGCCTTAAAGGCAAGGAGGCAATTCCTATCAGCAAGGGGCGGCTTCCCATTCGCTAGCCTAGTCGAATAGAACACAGAAGTTAAGTGTGCTCGGCCTGGAGCACTCTAAGGATGGGTGACCCACTGGGAAGTTGCATATCTCAAGCTTCATTTAAACGCTATGACACGGTCATTATAGAGATAAATGTCTCTATAGTAACCTGTCATGGCGATTATATAAACCTTGGAATCCTTGTTTTGCTATTTTGTAGATTATGTTTGTTATTGGTTATTCTTTGTTCTAAAAAATCAAAGAATGATCGACTCTATAGTGACCTGTCATGGCGATTATACAAACCTTGGGATCCTTGTTTTGCTAATTTGTAGACTATGTTTTTATTGGTTATTTTTTGTTCTCCAAAATCAAAGAATGATCAACATCTGTAGGCCCACACAAATTATCCCTTTGACTCAATGCACGTGAAGGGTTTACTCTTTGCTCTGTGTGCTATGTTAGAGCAAATCAAGTTTCAGCACATGCGTTGGACGGCACCCGGACCCTACCCCTCCCATCCACCTCGAAGTTGCGTTCCCGACATCGTACATCTTTAACGTGGTCGCGGGGGGTACGATGTTCAGTTTGTAATGTTACTGATGTAGTTGGTCCCCGTCGAACTTGTGCTTTCGGGATTTGAACAAATCACACACCAGACCCATACATTTTTTCAGGTCGCATGCAGGGTATAGGGGCCGGGTGTTCTGATCGAGCATGTCTCCCTTGTGCGGTTTATAGACGCCGCACATATCTATGGGCTCCCCGAGGTATATATATTATCCTTGACCGATAACAAGAGGGCCCACACAATCTATCCCTTTGACCCAACATACGAGAAGGGTTTGACCATGATGGTTTCCTATTGCTATGTGTGCCATGTTAGACCAAATAAAGTTTGAGCGCATGCATTGGACGACACCCCCCCCCCCACCGCCTCAAAGTTGGGAAACCGACGTCGTACGTATTGAACCAGGCTTGGGGTCGGGTATGGTATTCGGTTTGTAATATAGTTTGTGGCCCATCAAAGTTGTGCATTCGGGATTTAAACACATCACACACCACCGTACCCATACATATTTTCGGGCTGCATGCATTGTATACGGGGTCTTCTGATCGACCATGTGTCCCTTGTGCGGTTTTTTGCGACGACACGCATATCTTGGGCTCCCCAAGTGTATATATATCATCCCTTTGACCGATAATGAGGGGTATGTGGCCATGAATGGATTCCTCCTAGTTTGTGTTAGGGCCGGTTACTGTCACATGTCGTTCAACCAAAGCTCGAGCTCATGCGTTGTCAGGATTCCCTCCCACATGCTCGGATTGCTGGGTTTGACGGACACCATACCATGTGTATCTCGTCCTTAACTACCCGGCCTTCATGGTTGTTGTCTGTATGAGAGGCAGGCACCACATCTAAATTGTACATTATTCTATATTGAAAACACACATCACCCTTTCCAACGTACATCATTTTGGGCCGCATGCAAGCAGTGTTGGTTTTGTGGTCCCTCTCGTGCGATTTTTCACGATGGTTCAATCTATTGTCCCAAGCGGTTTATCGACAACAACAGTTGTTGTTTGATCAAATGATAGATTCACTGGTTCATCTTATGGTAGGTCATGGCGACATGCATGTATGACCAAAGTATCATTACGTGCATCTGCCCCGCTGACAGGAAGTGGGAGGTGGGTCAAGCACCCTAGCTAGCTACGACATTATGTCATTATAGATATATCCAAGGGTGCTTTCGGGTCCGTGAGGCAGGTGCCACCAAAGTTGTGCATTGTGTATTTAAAGTTTTAAACATCACACCTTATATTCCTACATATATTTGTCCACTTCTAGGTGGTTTTTGACTTCTGGCCCCTCTCATCGATCTTCGACGACGCACCCAACCGTAGGCCCGCGTGGTCAAAGTTCTGCATTGGAATTTTGAACATCATAGACCACCCTTTTCACTCATATATATTTGGGCCACATGCTGGTGTGGCTGTCTTCTAACCCTCTCTAACATTTTTTGCTGCAAAGACTCTGATGACGCTCAACGGACACGGGTATAATGTCTTAACCATGTGCGATGCAAGTGCGATGTGAATCACCACGACTGCGCAAGTGTGAGAAAAGGTGGAGGTACTGGCTCAAACATGTGCAATGCAAGTGCGCTATAAAATCACCACAACTACGCAAGCGCGAGCAAAGGTGGAGGTACTGGCTTAACCAAGTGCGTTGTAAAATCACCACCTGCGCAAGCTAAATGTGGCTAGTTTATTTAGATTGAATTCCATGTTTGCGTATGAAAATTAGGACGAATCGTGTGCGATAGACCAACAAGCTAGAAATCTAAAAACAAACTACCCGCCTTGAGCGTTGCAAAAATCGGCGGTTCCGCCACTTTTCCTTATTATCATACACGCATATTCTTATTGGACCATGCGCAATCTTGGGTACTCCAGCCCTGCATCAATTCATTTCCCAAATTTTAGTAGCCTCGTACTTCAACCGTTGCCCACACTCCTCCAGCACCGACCTTATAGTAAAATTGCAATAGGCGAGGCATTTGAACTGTCGCCCTCCCTCGTCCACCACCATCTCCACCCATCATTACTAAAAAAATAGTAGTCGTGGTGTATCCTCTAACACCACCCCCCTCCATAGTCCCCCACCCGGCCCCTCCCCCCTCAAACCCTAGCTCACCGCCGCCGCCAACCCCTGTCGGTCTGCCCGTTCCTCCTAGCTTAGATAATAAAGTTTAGGTTACAGTGCGATTCCAATACCGTCACCCCACTCCCCTGAGTTTTTAGATGAGGCATGTGGTGTCCCTCCCTGCCAGATCCACATCCCCTCCTCCAGAATGTCGCAGCCTAAGCTCGACGACGTATCCCTGGGAGCCCGACGAGTGTTCGGCCAAGAAGAGGTTTATTATGGCCTCTCCAGCGGACGTTGCCGAGGTGACCGCCGTTCACGCCGAACCGTCGATCCCCGAGCAAAGCCTCGTCACGAAAGCCAGCGAAGATGTTGACTACATTGCCATGCCGAAGGCTTCATGTCAGCGGGCTAGCATATTACTATATCTCGGGAAAGCTGGCTACGACATCAAGCTCGTCGACAGCGACAGCTTCACGCGGGCCATGTCACAGGTTACGTGGTCCACCCCAGCCCCTCTGGTTCAACTGTCGTTGATCTCTTTGACAGCCCTGCCGCTGATCTCCTCTGCCACACGGTCAAGGATTTGTGATCCTTTTACGCCATCGAGCCCATTTTGTCATTTCTGAAGGATACGTTCTACGGCGGCGGATTGGGATCCTTAATTGCCAAGTCAGATGTCATCGACCACGACCACGAGGAGGGCACCCACAAAGGTTCTTCGAAGGTGAAACAACCCATCTGTGACATCAGAGAGCATACCATGGGTATGTGCTCCTCCAACTGGAAGGATCCCGTCCATGACATGTGAGGCAACATCCTATCAGCAAATCCTACCTTTTCTAGCTTGCCAACCCATACCCTTTGTTGTAGTAGCATTTGTCGTGCGGTGTTTTAATTGTGCCGTGTTTAATTATTTCAGTTATGCAAAAATGTATTGTTCAATATGGCTATGTGATGTTTAAGTATGAATTGTCCACTTCAGTTTCACGTATGTCTATATTTGGTTGTTTATAGTGAGTAAATGCCTTGTTTATCTGTATATGGTTGTTAGGTTGGTTGTTGTGAGCATTTTTCCAGTTATCGAGCAGATGCCTTGTTTATATGTATTTGGTTATTAGGTTGGTTGCAGTGATTATTTGTCTAGTTATCAAGCAGATGCCTTGTTTCCCTGTATTTAGTTGTTAGGTTGGCTGCAGTGAGCATTTGTCTAGTTCTCAAGCAGATGCCTTATTTATCTGTATTTGCTTGTTAGGTTGCTTGCAGTGAGCATTTGTCCAGTTTTCAAGCATATACCCTGTTTATCTGTATTTGCTTGTTAGGTTGGTTGCAGTGAGATTCTGTCCAGTTTTCAATGGCTATATTTGGTTGTTATATTGATCATTTATGCCTTGTTTATTTCAGTCATTCACAATGTGATGTTTATTATGTGCAAGTCGGAACTACGCCGCTCGATTGCATCAATACCAGTTTGAACGGCTATATTTGGTTCCAGTTATGCCTGCTGTAGTTAACACATGCCCTTTATTTTAGTTTTACACATTTATCTGTGATGTTTAAGCATTACCTACATTCTATTCATTTTTAACAATACCAGTTTGAATTGTAATATTTGATGGTTGTTAACTGTTGTCGGTAACATTGCCTTCCATTTTATATCTGCTTTAATAGCATGCTGAAACCAACACATTCAAGCTATCATTTGGAGATGATGTTGTTTACCTTTGCTATATTTGTTTGATGTTAAGGTTGTTGTACTCATCATGCCTTTCCACTACTTATGCAGGACAATAACGGGAGTGGCCACCATTTTCCACTGAGGTTAGTTTCATCCCTCGGCTTATACTCCCCCCGTCATTCCATAATGAAGTGCATATAGATCCAGGCCTAGACACTTGTTAGCTTCTAATATTGACTTGTTGCTTGTAGGTACATATGCCCTTGGCAAGGATCCACGCATTGACCCTTTTTGTGTGGGGCAATGAGATATTCATGAACAAGCATCAAGTGAGGAAACTGGTAAGGATTATTAGCAAAAAGATACGAATGGTGGCAAGCAAATTATTTGTTTATGCTCTATCCAACACAACAATGGGTTGTAAGATGGTAACTACCAACATGCAGCCTTCTCTTTTTACTGCCCATAATAAGTTGTTAGACAACAATGTCTGAATCATTGTCGTTCGCAGTGGTTCCTGAAGCAGTTCACTCAAGATTACCTCACAAAGTACATGATTGGTGGACATGCAATGAAGGTTAAAGTATTTCATCCAGACTACAATGAGCATCAAGAAGTCCTAATGAAGACAATGAAGGATGGACGGGCAGCCATCACAAGGGGTTGGCCTAGAGTCGTGCGCGCATTACACATGGAGGAGGGCACAATATGGGCATTCCGCTTCACCTTCTCCAGCAACTAGAATGCCTTTGCCTCTCTCTCTTTACAGTCTTTAGTACAACTGTGGTTCATCATTCTTTACTTGGTGCTTCTGTAGTTCTTCAGTATATGTACCTGTGCATTGAATTATGCATTCATGGTTGAACCTATATTTGTAATAAACATGGTTGGATATGAAATAAGTGATTGCCTACTTTCAAATTGAAAACATGTGATTTTTAAATTAGGGATTACACTATACACGGTTTGCGAAAGTGAAACATTTGCGATGGACATGGAGATCAGACACATTTCTAGGATCCACTACGTGTGCGATCAATCCCTACTGCACACACGATTAGCCAAGAGAAAACGTGTGCGATTAACAACAACATCACACACAATTCTTTCTTATTAAATGTTTGCGATAGTCACCTTATCACACACGCTTCGTAATTATGGAATGTTTGTGATGTTGTGCGCATCACAAACATTTGGTCATAGAAGAAGGCGTGCGATAGGTCTTCATCTGACACGGGTACGACGGATGAATCGTGTGGGATGTATTCAAGCTTCACATACAGTTTTATAGCGACAACTGTGTGCGCTCTTACATTGAATCACATACAGTCGAGGAAAAGTAAATGTGTGTGATTGTTTGCTTCTATAATCGTGAAGTGTTTGTGATGGGCCTGACATCGTAAATGTAGCATCACAGAATACCGACTATGATGGCAATGCGAGCACAAACGAGTTGCAAGGATGGAGCGTTTCAAATATTTGAGATATCAGAAATAGTTTAGTAGGGACAACTGTATGCATCAAGGACCCCCCTACTAAATAGTTTAGTGGCCCTATCCCCGACGGTCCTTGATGTATATCAGAAATAGTTTAGTGGCCCTATCCCCGACGGTTTCTGGGTCGTGTGGGAAGGACCCCCCTATCGCAGTCACTCACTTGGCGATGGTTCAAAACACTGTCGCGGAAAGGGGTTAAAATTTGTGTGTATAGCACCTCATTGTACCCGTGTACTTTGAAGCACAAGTGTGGAATTGGCATGCCCCTTCTCTCTTTTCTCTCTTTTTTTCTTTTCTTTTTCTTTCCCCCTTTTTCTTGGGCTCTTTTTGGCCTCACCTTTTTCTTCTTTTTTTCTCTTCTTTTATTTTCGTCCGGAGTCTCATCCCGACTTGTGGGGGAATCATAGTCTCCATCATCCTTTCCTCACTTGGACATGCTCTAATATAATAATGAATAATGATGGTCATCACACTTCTATTTACTTACAACTCAATATTACAACTCGATACCTAAAACAAAGTATCACTCTATATGAATGCCTCTGCAGTGTACCAGGATGTGCAATGATCTAGCATAGCAAGGATATCAAAAAACGAACAAGCCATGGAAATATCATGATGGTTGTCTTAGGATCATGCAAAGCAATATGATAATGAATGCTCAAGTCATGTATATGATGTGATGATGGAAGTTGCATGGCAATATATCTCGAAATGGCTATGGAAATGCCATAATAGGTAGGTATGGTGGCTGTTTTGAGGAAGATATAATAAGGCTTATGCGTGATAGAGTGTATCATATCACAGGGTTTGGATGCACCGGCGAAGTTTGCACCGACTCTTGAAGTAAGAAAGGGCAATCCTCGGTACTGAAGAGGCTAGCAAATTGCGGAAAGGTAAGAGTGCGTATAATCGATGGACTCACATTAGTCACAAAGAACTCATATACTTATTGTAAAAAAATTATTAGCCCTCGAAGCAAAGTACTACTACACATGCCCCTAGGGGGATAGATTAGTAGGAAAATACCATCACTCGTCCCCGACCGCCACTCATAAGGAAGACAATCAATAATAAATCATGCTCCAACTTCATTGCATAACGAGAGACTACAGGTGCATGCTTCGGGAATCACAAACCTTAACACCAATATTCCTACTAACCACAACCATTACTAGTACCTCCCACATATTATCATCTCTATATCGCAAAACTATTGCAAGGAACCAAACATATCATATTCAGTGATCCACAAGTTTTATGTAGGATTTTATGACTAACCATGCAAATGACCAATTCATGTTGACTCTCTAAATAGATATAAGTGAAGCACGAGAGTTTAATTCTTTATACAAAAGACCATGCTCTAATAAATATAAGTGAAGCAAAATATCATTCTACAAATAACGGTTTTCCATGTGAAGAGAAACATGCAATCCAAACTTCAAATGATATAAGTGAAGCACATGAAGCATTCTATAAGGCCATACTCAAATGATATAAGTGAAGTGCAATGAGCATTCTATAAATCAACCATGGACTATCTCATACCATCATGGTGCATACTCCTCATATCGAGACCTCCTTGATCTTTGAACACTTCATGAACACAAAAATTAATAGAAAGCTCGGTGAGATCCGTTAGTATAATAATGTAAATCACTACTTTAAGTAATGTTGCAAACCCATTAATATTTTGTTTTTGCATTATCCCTACTGTATTATAACTTCTCCATGGCTTATACCACCGATACAATCGATAGTTTCATCAAAACAAGCAAAACAATGCATCAAAAACACAATCTATCAAAAAACAGGAGAGTCTGTAGCAACCTGAACATTGACCATACTTCTGTAACTCCATTTTTTTGAAAAATTAGGACAAAATAAACATTTTGCATAGAAGTACTGTATAAAAATTTGAGAAACTTTTGACGTTCCAGTAAAAAATGTAAAATCACCCACTACAGCCAAAGTTTCTGTTTTTGTACCGCACATACCAACAAGCAATCTAATCATCATAAAGGCAAATCTTGGCACACTATTTTTATAATACAATGTATTTGTACAAGGGGATAATTATTTTTGTTGAAAAGTATCTGTAATTCAAGATTTTCACAAAGTTTCCATTGTCATGAACAAAGTTCAAGGCATGCTCCCGCTTCCACCGTGCTCGTCTTTCTCACTTTCACTTTTATTTTTTTCTAAAGTTTTAAATTCCTCTCTATATTTTTTGTTTTAAAACTTTATAAAAGCACACAACAAAATAAAATGACTCTCTAAAACTTCCCGGTTGTCTTCCTGGCAACGCTTTCTTTAAAGCCATTAAGCTAGGCATAAAGTGCTCAAGTAATGTATCCAGCAGATCCCAAGGTATATCAAAGCCAATTTTAATTAACAATGATTTATAATTGAGTAGTCAGCACAAAGCAACATACATCATGCAATGACGAAGTCTAACTCTCTCCCTATGCATCGACATGTCATAAAAGAACAATTCATGCACATCAAGTAAAGGCCAATACATAGTATAAGTAGTGTCTTGCAACTTTATCGTGTTGGAAACATAGAGAGGCGGAGATGTAGTTCCTCTCTCATAATAATTGCAAGTAGGACCAGCAAGCACATGCATAATATATTCATCAAAATTATCATTTGTAGTAGTAAAATGCAACCCATCAATAGAATCCTTAATAAGAGCAAACTTCTCTGATATAGTGTAGTTGGGAGAATTCAAAAAGATAATAGGACTATCATGTGTAGGTGCAATAGCAACAATTTCATTATTAACATAAGGAACCATAACAAGTTCATCTCCGTAGGCATAATTCATATTGGCATCTTGGCCACAAGCATAGCAAGCATCAAGTTCATCAAAAAGGGATATTTCAAAAGAATCAATGGGATCATAGCAATCATCATAGCATTCATCCTTCGGTAATCACGAAGGGAAATTAAACAATGTATGAGTTAAAGAGTTACTCTCATTAGAAGGTGGGCATGGTGTAACGCCCTCGATGCGGCTATATCTCCCACGTGTCGAAGCACGACTTAGAGGCATAACCGCATTGAAAGCAATGTCGCAAGTGAGGTAATCTTCACACAACCCATGTAATACATAAGGGAAAGAGATACATAGTTGGCTTACAATCGCCACTTCACACAATTACATGAATAAAGCATTACATCAACCAGTTACAATCAAGGCCCGACTACGGAGCCAAAATAAAAGAAGACTACCCCAAATGCTACACAGATCCCCGATCGTCCCGACTGGGCTCCACTACTGATCAACTAGAACGAAACAACACAAAGGACAAGATCTTCATCGAGCTCCTCATTGAGCTTGGTTGCGTCACCTGCTCGGTTCAACGGCACCTGCAAGCTGGTTTTGGAAGTATCTGTGAGTCACGGGGACTCAGCAATCTCACACCCTCGCGATCAAGACTATTTAAGCTTATAGGTAAGGTAAAGGTATGATGTGGAGCTGCAGCAAGCGACTAGCATATATGGTGGCTAACATGTACGCAAAAGAGAGCGAGAAGAGAAGGCAAAGCACGATCGTGAAACTATGATCAAGAAGTGATCCTAGAACAACCTACGTCAAACATAACTCCAACGCCGTGTTCACTTCCCGGACTCCGCCGAGAAGAGACCATCACAGCTACACACGCGGTTGATGTATTTTAATTAAGGTCAACTTCAGGTTTTCTACAACCGGACATTAACAAAATCCCATCTGCCCATAACCGCGGGCACGGCTTTCGAAAGTTCAAATCCCTGCAGGGGTGTCCCAACTTAGCCCATGACAAGCTCTCACGGTCAACGAAGGATATACCTTCTCCCGAGACATTCTGATCAGACTCGGTATCCTGGTTCTACAAGACAACTTTGACAAGTTAAAACAAAACCAGCAACACCGCCCGAATGTGCCGACAAATCCCGATAGGAGCTGCACATATCTCATTCTCAGGGCACACTCAGATTGTCCAAACTTCCGGTAGGCCAGCCCAGAGTTGCCCCTGGTGGCCACCGGCGGCTGACAGGTTGGACCAACACTCAGAGGAGCACTGGCCCGGGGGTTTAAACAAAGATGACCCTTGAGTCCGCAGAACCCAAGGGAAAAAGAGGCTAGGTGGCGAATGGTGAAACCAATGTTGGCCATTGCTGGAAGAGTTTTACTCAAGGCGAACTGTCAAGGGGTTCCCATTATTACCCAACCGCGTAAGGAACGCAAAATCCAGGAACATAACACCGATATGACGGTAACTAGGGCGGCAAGAGTGGAACAAAACACCAGGCATAAGGCCGAGCCTTCCACCCTTTACCAAGTATATAGATGCATTAATTAAATAAGAGATATTGTGATATCCCAACATGTAAACATGTTCCAACAAGGAACAATATCTCCATGTTCCAACAAGGAACAAACTTTAATCTTCACCTGCAACTAACAACGCTATGAGAGGGGCTGAGCAAAGCGGTAACATAGCCAAAGAACGGTTTGCTAGGACAAGGTGGGTTAGAGGCTTGGTTCAACAATATGGGAGGCATGATAAGCAAGTGGTAGGTATCGCAGCATAGGCATAGCAAAAGAGTGAGCATCTAGCAAGCAAAGATAGAAGTGATTTCGAGGGTATGGTCATCTTGCCTGAGATCCCACAAGGAAGAAGAACGAGTCCAAGAAGAAGACAAACGGACGTAGTCGAATGGTTCCTCACAAACTCGACGTTATCAGAACCAACCCGAAAGACCAACACCGGAAAAGAGCAAACAACCTAGTAAACAACCACCACATAGACATGGCATGATGCGCAAACAAGAATGATACATGTCCGGTTTAAAGAGGGCATGGCATGGCAAAGTGCACAAACAATCCTACAAATTAAGTGGAGCTCAATATGCAACGAGTTGCATATTGGTGAAACACCACGACAAGTTATTTAGTTCGATCCCGTTTATGTACCCAACAATATTAAATGTTGTTAAACATGGCAAGAGGGTGAAGCAAAGTAAAACTACCTATCTAGTCAAGGTTAAATGAGGCCGAAGCAACGAACAACAATTCCGGTAAATCACCATATGCATATATTAGGTTTGGTACTGTTCTGCCCCCTAAACACAATTTTAGAGTTGTTACACATGCAAAGTAAAACCACCATGTTAAACTAGGCATTTTTCCACCCCATTTACATATAAAGATTATTAAATTCCGAGTTACGGTTAAATAGTTATGAATTAAAGCATTTAGCATGGCATAGGAGCAAATTTAAACAAACAGCATTTTAGACATTTTAAACATAGATGAAAGTTGCATATTATTGAACTAGACAAAATTCTAAGCAACTTTCATATTAAGTTTGTTTTAAACCGATGCACGGTTATTAAGTTATTATATGCATGATCTACAAGGGGTTTTCTGTAAAATAACAGTTTTATGGAAATTAGCTAAATTCGCAGAGCCTCAAAAAAATATTGGGCCGGATCTGCTGGCCCAACAACAGGAAAAAAAGGGGTGGGGCGCCAGGGGTGAGCTCACATTGGGCCTAGGCCCAACTGGAGGAGGAGGCCGGGCAGCTGGGCCTCATGCAGGGCGCTGCTGGCTGGATCTGACGAAGGGAGGGGCGCAGCCCACGCAGGCAGAAATCACGGTCAACATGACCACGAGCAGTGCTGGCGTTCATCTCCCTTGGACGAGCAGAGGCAATGGCGAGGCAGGGAACGGCGAACTTGGCGCGCGAGGAGGCGAGGATCTCGTCGAGGCGCTGTTCTTGGTGGTGGTCGACGCAGCGGCACCGGTCGTCGGGCGATGAGGGCCTCGGACTCTTCATGATCCACTCGGGATCGAGGGGAGAAGAGGCAGGCCTCGAGCGCCTAGTGAAGAAGCAGTGGAGGTAGGAGTCGCATCGGATGAGGAGACGAGGTGGATCCGGACGCGTGGCGACGTTCTCCGGCGGGGTGGCGCGACCGACGGAGCTGGAGGAGGCGACGGGCATCCCCTGTTCAAAAGAGAGCTTCAGATTGAGAGAGAGGAACGACGGGAGGAGGAGAACGAAGAGAGAGAGAGGGTCGAGCCCGGTCCTGGCCAACGGGGAAGATGGGACGCGGTCCAGGTGGCTGGGAGCATCGGCAGCGACGACGCCAAGAGGTGAGAGCAAACGGGAGGAGCTCGGGCAGGTGGTTGTATGGGGAAAACGGCAGGATTGATGGATTGGATCGAGCAGGTAGAGGAGGTAGGTCGGGCACGGAAATGGAGGCGATGGTGGGATTGGGTGGAGATGGATCCCAAGGTGGGAGATGCTGGCGGCGGCGGCAACTGGGAGGATCCCTAGAATTTAGGGATTTGGTCTGAAATTAAACTAGGGGGTGGACTATAAATAGAGAAAAGAGGGAAATTTAGATCACCCGATCAAAATCGGACGGTCAGGAAAAATAGGCTAGGGAGTCCAAATAAGAAAATGGTGACGTTTTGTAGATGTTTGGGGATGATCCGGACACAACGGTGGTGACTGCCCGGGTCGGGTCCGGGTAAGTTTCGGACGCGCACGAGAGGTCTATGCGCGACGCAAAGAGGGGTAGGATGGGCCTAGGAGGACTGTGGAGAGCGGTTTGGTCTGAGAGGAGAGGGGAGAGATGCAGCCCGGCATGGTTTTCGGAGATCAAAAACGCCTGATGAGAGGCAGGCTATACTGCCGCTATAGTTATCCGTTGGGGCGTCAAACGGACTCCGAATGCGATGAAACTTGGCAGGCGGCCTACCTACAACATAAAAACACCGCATGCCAACTTTCATCCCATTCCGAGAACATTTTCCGCCAATTATAAAATAATATTTCGGACGTGTCGCGGGCGCGTGCAAGAGTGGTTGGGCTCAGAATAGACAACAGAAGGAACTGCGGGAACCCGAACGGATGCAGGTTTTGAAAACATGATGATGCAATGCACATAATGACATGATGAAATGCAACACGCGAGCAAATGACATGGCAACGACAGCAAAAAACTGGACGACACCTGGCACATCGGTCTCGGGGCGTCGCAACACTCCACCACTACGAGAGGATCTCGTCCCGAGATCTAGAATGGCACCGGAGGGAAAAAAGAAGAGAAGGAGAAGAGGTAAAACTAAGTTGCTTCTTTGACAAACGAGTGAAACCAAAGAACCTTGAGAAGTTGAACAACTTGAAAGTAAGAATGCAACGAAGTAGAACAAAGTTGAAAGCACTCCGGTAAGGAAGAGGAACAAGGAAGAACAAATTCATATGGCACTCCGGTTAAAAGAGATGTAAGACTTGATAAGGCAAAAAGAACTTGAGCAAAAGGGCACAACACTCCGGTTAAATGGATAGGCATGAAAAGAACATGATCTTTGACAAAATGAGATGATGGGTGAAAAGAACAACATCGCAATGCCTCCGGAATGAAAGAATAGAAGATAGATAATTGAAATAGGAGAATGGAGAATAAAATGTACACTTCTGCCACAAAAGAGCTTGAAAAGGCATCTTTAGGAGAAGGGTCGAACGGAGTTGTTGGAACACCAACAACGAAAAGAATACGCTTGATATGGTCTTATGGAATACATCTCAAATTATGAGGTGACGACCTGCCACTCACAGGAAAAGAATTGGATTGGTATGAACAAGGAGACGAGGAAGCTATTACACCAGGAGGATAGATGAAGAACTTGGGTCATTTATGAGCACCATAAATAGCAACAGTCCTTAGGAAAGGCTTTAGGTGAAACATGACACAAGATAACTCCAACGAAAAGGTTGATGGATTTAAAATACCTCATTCTTAACAACATGTGAATCATGAAACATGAGCTCACGTTATCAAGAATGACATAATATCACCTCCAATAATATGGTAGAAAGAATTGCACTCCGGATTACACGAAGAAGAATACTTGAGTTCCTTAGAAAAGAATGTTGATGAACACTTCGAGGAGGAAATTAAATCCTTGATGAAACCATCATGTAGAACCTCCGGTAATAAAAGGATGATCAAACAAAAGGAAAGAGAAATTGAAAAACACAAGGTGAAACCTTGTAATGAATAGATGGACCCTCACGATGAAATAAATTGAGAGAGCTTGGAACTCCGGAAAAGAAAAGATGAAATAAGTGAAACCGAGAATTTGATGCGCCTCCGGAATAATGAATTTATCACTTGGATGAACAAGAATAAGGATTACGTTATGCGTATGCTTCATCAATTTAAGTTGATGACAAGCAACGGATTGCAAACAACTTATTCCCGTTGGAAGGATTTAGATAGATATGCCGCAAACTTGAGAAAGTCTTGAATGATCCACCGATAGAATTTGAAAAGCACGAATGCATAGATATGAGACACGAAGGAAGAAAACTCTTGAACGAAGCACCGTAAGAATTGAAAAAGAATGATTAAAACATGAAGAAACAACGGGAAGAATTAGCAATTAAACGAAGATGCTTGTGAGGATTTAGGTCCACGAGAACGAAGAGACTATGAGCTGATTAAAGAATATTGAATGATGCACCGGTGAGATTTGGGGAACGAGAGCTGAAAGCTGAGAATGAATAAATTTTAGCTGATGGGCTCCGGATAATTAAACTGAACAGAATCTTCAATTGCTCCGGATAGGTGAAAATAATTCTCACGATCAAAAACAATTATGAGAGGATGGCATCAAGCTAGAATGACGAATCTCTGAGAGAACGGATAAAATATGGAGGTAAAACTCTTCTTCGGTCTTCAAAATCTGAGAATGACGACGAGAAACACCACCAATAATTGAAGAGGCACTCCGGAAGAATCAAAAGCGAAGAGATTTAGCCAACGATGAGAAGAATTTGAAAGATCTTGGAGAAGGACATTTGACTGATGATAAATCATTCTTACATCAAACTTCGAAATGAATTTGAAAAGCTCCGGGAAAATAAGAAGAGTCAGGTAAGATCCTGGGAAAAGACCTGTGGGTTAGGGCCCACTCAAAGGAAACACCGTAGAACGATTCAAAATAGAGAAAGCACTGGTTGAATTAAATGACTTGAATGAGATAACACCTCGAGATATCTTGGACGGATTGATAATGGAGACACAAATCTTTTGATATATCTTCAGCACTCCGGAACAATTAAATAGCGAGAAGTGGAATGATAATGAGGTACATCGGCATAAGAAAAGCATTGGACAAAATAAAAGACAATGCTCAACATCGAAGTTTGAATTGAATCCACCGGAGAAGGAAAATGAGTGAGGAATGACGAACTACAAGAGCATCTTCATGTGAACCACCGGGTAGAACATTGAAAGAAAAGAATGAAGAGACTTCACAAGAATAAAAGGATGCTTGATTAAGAAATCCGAGTCTTTGAGAAAAAAGGGGTGGGTGGGCGGGAAAAACAAAGGCAACTTGGAGACGGATGAAACAAACACCGTTGAGAAGAAGTGATAATTGATCTTGCAGAAATTTAAATGATCGGATCCACTTGAAGAGAAACACGCCGGTTGAAAAGGATTGACATGACAATCTCGATGATCATGAAGGATTAGTATTCACATACAAATATGAGAACACCGCTTAGTAAAGGGATGATATCCACATTTGACTTTGAAGCAACTCGAATACCACAACTCAAAGCAAAACAAAAGATTGGCTTGCAGAATAAGCCGGAACAAACATATGATAGAGATTTCGTCCGAAGTTTTCGTGGTGGGGCCTACACGGGCTCGATCGTACAGCACCATCATGTACAAGGCAGTGCACATGACATACGAAGCGTCCCCGAGTCGGCATAGCCAAGGACTCTTTAAGACAACAATGAGACCACTGTAAAACCGACCGTGGATAGGCGGACCACTAGACGTCGAACCCCAATTTCGTATCATACATCTGTCGGAAAGATATCCTAAGAGCTACTTGAATTCCCACTTATAAACTCCCGAAATTTTCCGGTTATGCAATCAGGTGTTGGGGATACAGGGGAAGCATAATATCTCACCCAAAACTAGCAAATCCTACATCCAGCTGTATCCATCCTTCAACACATAACCAAGAAACCTTCGGAAATCGTCTAACTCAACCTTCGAAAAGCATCCGTTATACGAGTTATGGCAATACTCCCGAACTCCCGCCCCAGTACTGGGTGGCGTCGAGGTTATCTCACCAACAACTGCATAAAAGAGATTTTCGATGTCGGCGAAACTAAACTCAGGTATTCCAGAACTGCAACGATAAAATTGTGATGACAACACCTTGGAGCTCAACTCCCCGGGACACTGCCACAACCCCTAAATGACAGGAGGCACCAAGAACAATGTTCTCGTCACAAATCGATCGGAACGATTCCAAGATACCCGCGTGATCCTAAATTTTTTTAGTGAAATTTGAGAAGAGAAGAGTCAAAACTCTACGTCAGGATTCCTCACCAGAGCGACGAAGGGACTGGGGTGTAAAAAAAATTCCTAACTCTCCGATATATAATTCCTCAATGACTCAAAACATTTTTCTAGACTCAACTCGTCCGCTAATTCGATCAAGCAGTGGGGGCTCCTAAGGTCGGGGAAGGCTCTGATTACCAACTTGTAACGCCCTCGATGTGGCTATATCTCCCACGTGTCGAAGCACGACTTAGAGGCATAACTGCATTGAAAGCAATGTCGCAAGTGAGGTAATCTTCACACAACCCATGTAATACATAAGGGAAAGAGATACATAGTTGGCCTACAATCGCCACTTCACACAATTACATGAATAAAGCATTACATCAACCAGTTACAATCAAGGCCCGACTACGGAGCCAAAATAAAAGAAGACTACCCCAAATGCTACACAGATCCCCGATCGTCCCGACTGGGCTCCACTACTGATCAACTAGAACGAAACAACACAAAGGACAAGATCTTCATCGAGCTCCTCCTTGAGCTTGGTTGCGTCACCTGCTCGGTTCAACGGCACCTGCAAGCTGGTTTTGGAAGTATCTGTGAGTCACGGGGACTCAACAATCTCACACCCTCACGATCAAGACTATTTAAGCTTATAGGTAAGGTAAAGGTATGATGTGGAGCTGCAGCAAGTGACTAGCATATATGGTGGCTAACATGTACGCAAAAGAGAGCGAGAAGAGAAGGCAAAGCACGATCATGAAATTATGATCAAGAAGTGATCCTAGAACAACCTACGTCAAACAAAACTCCAACGCCGTGTTCAATTCCCGGACTCCACTGAGAAGAGACCATCACGACTACACATGCGGTTGATGTATTTTAATTAAGGTCAACTTCAGGTTTTCTACAACCGGACATTAACAAAATCCCATCTGCCCATAACCGCGGGCACGGATTTTGAAAGTTCAAATCCCTACAGGGGTGTCCCAACTTAGCCCATGACAAGCTCTCACAGTCAACGAAGGATATACCTTCTCCCGAGACATTCCGATCAGACTCGGTATCCCGGTTCTACAAGACAACTTCGACAAGTTAAAACAAAACCAGCAACACCGCCCGAATGTGCCAACAAATCCCGATAGGAGCTGCACATATCTTGTTCTTAGGGCACACTCAGATTGTCCAAACTTCTGGTAGGCCAGCCCAGAGTTGCCCCTGGTGGCCACCGGCGGCTGACAGGTTGGACCAACACTCAGAGGAGCACTGGCCCGGGGGTTTAAATAAAGATGACCCTTGAGTCCGCGGAACCCAAGGGAAAAAGAGGCTAGGTGGCGAATGGTAAAACCAATGTTGGGCATTGCTGGAAGAGTTTTATTCAAGGCGAACTATCAAGGGGTTCCCATTATTACCCAACCGCGTAAGGAACGCAAAATCCGGGAACATAACACCGATATGACGGAAACTAGGGCGGCAAGAGTGGAACAAAACACCAGGCATAAGGCCGAGCCTTCGACCCTTTACCAAGTATATAGATGCATTAATTAAATAAGAGATATTGTGATATCCCAACAAGTAAACATGTTCCAACAAGGAACAATATCTCCATGTTCCAACAAGGACCAAACTTCAATCTTCACCTGCAACTAACAACGCTATAAGAGGGGCTGAGCAAAGCGGTAACATAGCCAAAGAACGGTTTGCTAGGACAAGGTGGGTTAGAGGCTTGGTTCAACAATATGGGAGGCATGATAAGCAAGTGGTAGGTATTGCAGCATAGGCATAGCAAAAGAGCGAGCATCTAGCAAGCAAAGATAGAAGTGATTTCGAGGGTATGTCATCTTGCTTGAGATCCCACAAGGAAGAAGAACGAGTCCAAGAAGAAGACAAACGGACGTAGTCGAACGGTTCCTCACAAACGCGACGTTATCGGAACCAACCCGAAGAAGCAACACCGGAAAAGAGCAGACAACCTAGTAAACAAGCACCACATAGACATGGCATGATGCGCAAACAAGAATGATGCATGTCCGGTTTAAAGAGGGCATGGCATGGCAAAGTGCACAAACAATCCTACAAATTAAGTGGAGCTCAATATGCAATGAGTTGCATATTGGCGAAACACCACGACAAGTTATTTAGTTCGATCTCGTTTATGTACCCAACAATATTAAATGTTGTTAAACATGGCAAGAGGGTGAAGCAAAGTAAAACTACCTATCTAGTCAAGGTTAAATGAGGCCGGAAGCAACGAACAATAATTCCGGTAAATCCCCATATGCATATATTAGGTTTGGTACTGTTCTGCCCTAAATACAATTTTAGAGTTGTTAAACATGCAAAGTAAAACCACCATGTTAAACTAGGCATTTTCCACCCCATTTACATATAAAGATTATTAAATTCTGAGTTACGGTTAAATAGTTATGAATTAAAGCATTTTAGCATGGCATAGGAGCAAATTTAAACAAACAACATTTTAGACATTTTAAACATAGATGAAAGTTGCATATTACTGAACTAGACAAAATTCTAAGCAACTTTCATATTAAGTTTGTTTTAAACCGATGCACGGTTATTAAGTTATTATATGCATGATCTACAAGGGGTTTTCTGTAAAACAACAGTTTTCTGGAAATTAGCTAAATTCGCAGAGCCTCAAAAGAAAAATATTGGGCCGGATCTGCTGGCCCAATAACAGGAAAAAAAGGGGTGGGCGCCAGGGGTGAGCTCACATTGGGCCTAGGCCCAACTGGAGGAGGAGGCCGGGCAGCTGGGCCTCACGCAGGGCACCGCTGGCTGGATCTGACGAAGGGAGGGGCGCAACCCACGCAGGCAGAAATCACGGTCAACACGACCACGAGCAGTGCTGGCGTTCGTCTCCCTTGGACGAGCAGAGGCAACGGCGAGGCAGGGAACGGCGAACTTAGCGCGCGAGGAGGCGAGGATCTCGTCGAGGCGATGTTCTTGGTGGTGGTCGACGCAGCGGCGCCGGTCGTCGGGCGATGAGGGCCTCGGATGCTTCATGATCCACTCGGGATCGAGGGGAGAAGAGGCAGGCCTCGGGCACCTGGTGAAGAAGCAGTGGAGGCAGGAGTCGTGTCGGATGAGGAGACGAGGTGGATCCGGACGCGTGGCGACGTTCTCCAGCGGGGTGGCGCGACCGACGGAGCTGGAGGAGGCGACGAGCGTCCCCTGTTCAAAAAAGAGCTTCAGATTGAGAGAGAGGAACGACGGGAGGAGGAGAACGAAGAGCGAGAGAGAGAGGGTCGAGCCCGGTCCTGGCCAACGGGGAAGATGGGACGTGTCCAGGTGGCTGGGAGCATCGACAGCGACGACGCCAGGAGATGAGAGCAAACGGGAGGAGCTCGGGCAGGTGGTTGGATGGGAAAAACGGCAGGATCGATGGATTGGATCGAGCAGGTAGAGGAGGTAGGTCAGGCACGGAAATGGAGGCGATGGTGGGATTGGGTGGAGATGGATCCCAAGGTGGGAGATGCTGGCGGCGGCGGCTGGGAGGATCCCTAGAATTTAGGGATTTGGTCTGAAATTAAACTAGGGGGTGGACTATAAATAGAGAAAAAAGGGAAATTTAGATCACCCGATCAAAATCGGACGGTCAGGAAAAATAGGCTAGGGAGTCCAAATAAGAAAACGGTGATATTTTGTAGATGTTTGGGGATGATCCGGACACAACGGTGGCGACTGCCCGGGTCGGGTCCGGGTAAGTTTCGGACGCGCATGAGAGGTCTATGCGCGGCGCAAAGAGGGGTAGGCTGGGCCTAGGAGGACTGTGGAGAGCGGTTTGGTCTAAGAGGAGAGGGGAGAGATGCAGCCCGGCACGGTTTCCGGAGATCGAAAACGCCTGACGATAGGCCGGCTATACTGCCGCTATAGTTATCCGTTGGGGCGTCAAACGGACTCTGAATGCGATGAAACTTGGCAGGCGGCCTACCTACAACATAAAAACACCGCATGCCAACTTTCATCCCATTCCGAGCACATTTTCCGGCCACTTATAAAATAATATTTCGGACGTGTCGCAGGCGCGTGCAAGAGTGGCTGGGCTCAGAACAGACAACAGAAGGAACTGTGGGAACCCGGACAGATGCAGGTTTTGAAAACATGATGATGCAATGCACATAATGACATGATGAAATGCAACACGCAAGCAAATGACATGGCAACGACAACAAAAAAACTGGACGACACCTGGCACATCGGTCTCGGGGCGTCACACATGGGTAGCTAATCCGCTCTTCCTCCTTTTGTTCTTCGCTCTCCTCATCATATTTTTCATCCAATGAGCTCACCGTTTCATCTATTTTTCTTCCATAGTTTCCTGCAAAATATTAGTCTCTTCTTGGACAACGAAGACTTTCTCTAGAAATACATCAATATCGTAATTGTATTTATAATTCTCATAGCAATATTTAAGTATAGCAAAAATTTTAGGTTTATAAACAACATCATCATAATCTTCATACTTTTCAAACAGAGATTCAATTTCATAGGCACCCTTAAAAGCAACAAATTATTCTACTCGTTCCACATCATAGTAATAATATATACCGTTAGCATAAGAAGCCAATGTTTCATTATCGTTAAATTTGCATGAAAAGGGAAGGTGTGGAGCCTTCATCCTAGAGCAGGAAGTATAATCATATCTCAAGCATAGATCCTGAGCATACCAATGCAACATATGAATTTGATCCCATAACTGTTTCCCTTTTTGAGTCAAGCGATAATCCCTAAAGTATTCACGTTGATCCAATGTGTCTCCCATTATCAAGTTGAATGGGGTTTTCTCAGGATATCAAAGGAGTGTTTATATTTTTCACATAACGAGCATCGAGGGTTTTAGGAGGTTCCCCATCTCCATGAGTAGCAAGCACAACTAATTTTTTGGTATTTCGTGTTCCATATCCATAACTAAAGATAGAGAACAACTTAGAATAGAAAATAAAAACTACTTAGTGATAAAGCATACAACCACACACGAGAATATTCACCCCATGCTATTGCTCCCCGGCAACGGTGCCAGAAAAAGGTCTTGATAACCCACAAGTATAGGGGATCGTTTGTAGTCTTTTTTGATAAATAAGAGTGTTGAACCCAACACGGAGCTAATTAAAGGCAGAACAAATATTCCCTCAAGTTCTATCGACCACCGATACAACTCTACACACACTTAACGTTTGCTTTATCTAGAACAAGTATGAAGCTAGAAGTACTTTGCGGGAATAAAACTACGAATAAATTGCAAGATAATAAAAGTAGATAACTTTTGTCACACAAGAAAGTCATTTGTCCCCAAGTGATCGATAACTAAACTGGTAAGCATTGTTGCAAATTTATATGAGGGAGAGGCATGAGCTAACATACTTTCCGTACTTGGATCATACACACTTATGATGGAACTCTAGCAAGCATCCGCAACTACCAAAGATCATTAAGGTAAAACCCAACCATACCATTAAGTATCAAGTCCTCTTTATCCCATACGCAACAACCCCCTTACTCAGGTTTGTGCTTCTGTCACTCACGCCACCCACCATAAGCGAATCATGAACGTATTGCAACACCCTACAGCGGGGATCCCTCATATTTGCGTGACATGAAGGGAACCTTAGGACATCACCAAAATAAAATATACAACTCAAACCAATCATGATCATCAATCAACCCATATGACAAAACAGATCTACTCAAACATCATAGGATAACCACATATCATTGGGAAATCATATATAGTGTTGATCACCATGTTTAAGTAGAGAATTGCAGCGGGAATAGAGAGGTTACACCGCTGCATAGAGGGGGAGAAAGTTGGTGTTGACGGTAGCAAGGTTGTTGATGTAGATCGCCATCACGATCCTTTCCCCGAAGGCACTCCGGCGCCACCAGGAGAGAGGGGGAGAGAGCCCCCTCCTTATTTTTCTTCCTTGGCCTCCCCCTTAGACGGGAGGAGGGTTTCCCCTCTGGTCCATGGCCGCCATGGCGTCGGAGGGGCGAGATCCCCTCCGAGATTGGATCTATCTCTCTGTTCTCTTCTATTTTGCGTTCCTGTTTTCTGGCCCTTCACCGTTTCTTAAATTCTTGGGAATCCATAACTCTGATCGGGCTGAAATTTTTACATGGTTTTTTCCATAAATTATCTTTCTTGCGCCCGAAGAAAAGCCCCAACCGCGCGCCAGGGGGGGGGGGCACAAGGCACCACCGCACGCTAGGGGGGAGGCCGCACCCTTGTGTGTTATGGAGGTCGCGGGCCTCCGTTTGCGTTGATTCCACCTCCCAAAAATCACATATATTCCAAAATAATTCTCCGTCCATTTTTATCGCGTTTGGACTTCATTTGATATGGATATTCTGTGAAACAAAAAACATGCAATAAATAGGAACTGACACTGGGCACTAGATCAATATGTTAGTCCAATAGATCATATAAATTGTTGCCAAAAGTATGTGAAAGTTGTATAATGTTGGTATGAAACAATTAAAAATTATAGATACGACGGAGACGTATCACTCTCCCACATTCTGCATTTAATGCACATCGCGGGGGCATGGTAAAAGAGAAGATTACATCAGTTATTCTCTGCCATGCATGCTTGTGCATTGTTTGGGCCTAGCCCAATGACGCCTCGCATGCGTTTACGACCCAGGCCTGGGGGCTCCTGTCGGTGTACTAAAATAGGGGCCGTTTAGTACCCAGACTTATGCACAAGCAGTTGCAACCCTTTGGACGGCAAGGGCTTACCGGAGGATAGCCCAACCCAAGTATCAACACTTGGGCACCAAGACCGTAAAGAAGACCTCCAGGCAGGTGATCGAGAAGTACTAAGTTAGTACTGAAGATCAAAACTCCAGTTGCCGGCAAGCTTTGCACTGTCAATCCAAGACCCGACAAGCTCCTTGCCGGAAGTTCTCCCTCTCGCCCTTCGGCCCCTCCACCTTATCGACCAGCTGATGGCAGGCGGCCTGAGGGGAGTCAACAGGATGCGTGTCAGCACGTCGAATGCAGATCAACTTTATTGACACCCGTCTAGTGGATGTGTCAAGAAGATAGGCTCATCCACGTCGACAGCGTAGAAGGAGATATAGTTTTTGCCAAAAGGATGGCCACCAGCTCACGATGCACTGAATGCCCTTGTCCTAGTCCGGCGTGATTAGGTTGGATAGCATCGAGGCCACTATTCACATACATGTAATGACCATGTTCCCACTCTGATGACCCCTTCTCGGCTATAAAAGGAGGCCCATGGCTACCCTGGCACGGGTCGACACCTTGCTCACGCTTACACAGTAGCTGCACCTTGCTCACGTTTTTCTGGCAAGCTGTGCTTGTAACTTGAGCCCTAAGTCAAACCACCGAAACACAAGAATAGGGTTTTACGCCTCCACGGCGGCCCGAACCTGAGAAAACCTCGCGCGTATACTGTTGGATTTGCTCTCTGTGCTCGTTGACTACCCCAGCCGAAGTGCAAAGGGATCCTCGCCGGTCCCATAGATCGTCGTACTCCGGCAGCCCTGCGCGGGAAATGATCCTCAGATCCACGACTCTCCTCGGATACGTTAGGGATCTTTCGGAAGAAAGTAAGCATGGAAATGTTAAGGGGTTCCTCGGATGCCCGATGCATGAAACTCATCCATAGCAGATGAAGATTTATTGAACCAGCTGGGATATTGAAGACGAGGTACAACTCAGAAGTATCGAGGAACATCCTCGACTGAAAGACTAGTTCAGGGCTACTGATGCTGTCCTAGACTAGGGGGTACTGACCACGTTGGCTCCCGACCATATGGACTGGGCCGAGGACCCCTAGGATGATCAAACCGGTGGGCCACGTTCTTAGGGCCCAAGAGCGCCAAGGTGGATATCTTCCAAAGATTTGGCCTGTACTTTAAGACAGTCCAAGCAAACAGGACGTAGGGTATTATTTTGTCGAGAGAGCCTGAATTTGGGTAATCATGCAGCCCAAGCAAACAGACACTGATCGTTCGATGCCAGGCTGCAGTCTTTATAGGATAAAAAGAAGATTTTTTTCTCAAAGTTCTGAGCGCCGAGACAGGGCTCTCTCACTCACAGTCGCAGTCACACTCTCCCGAACCTAACAAACTGTGTCGTAAAAACACCCGGAAGGCCGGAATAACCACCCCTCCACCGTCGGCGGGCGGAACGCACCACGCTGACAGGCCGGCCATGCGCGGCGCGGGACCCGCGCCCCAGGCACACGCGTCCGTGCGAGGCGCGTCATGTTTTTTCTTCCATCTACTAAACGGTAGGAGGGGAGCGTAGTAGCAGGAGGAGGATACCGCAGCGCAGAGACCCAAACCCGATCCCCAAACTGGGCATTTCGCTCACGAGCTCTCCGCCTCTCTCCCACACCAATTTCGAAACAGCGAGAGCCAAAAAGGCAACGCGAAACCCTTGTCCCCTCTCAGATTAGGCCCTAGGCTCGACCCAGAGGGAGGAGGAGGAGCAGGAGCAGCTTCGGCCTCGAGGCGCTCGCCGGCGCGCCAATTCGCTGCGGGTCAAGGGCGAGGTGGCCGGGGGATGGCTGCCGTCGCGGGCCAGCTCAGGGAGCTCGGGGACAAGCTCGGCTCCGAGCCGCCGGCCGAGGCCGAGGCGCTCGCCAAGCTCCTCGAGGTGACAACTCCCGACTCCCGAGTCTCATACAGTCGTACTCTTTGGTTGCCAGCTTCGCTTCCGTCGCGGATGGGGTGGATCTGTGGTCCTAGCGCCAATTCGGCAGGTTTTAGGGTTTAGGGCGGGAAGGCGTGAGCTTGTGAGGCGGATGTCCTCCGGCTGCGCCTGCGAATTAGGGGTCCCGTTGCTGGATTCCGATGGTTTATGTTGCACCGAGCGCCGAGGAGGGTCCAAAAGGAGTAATTTTTCAGCTAGGGCTGGGTAATGAGGAGGGAAATTCTTACCTTTTTGGTGAGATTTCCTAGGGACGCTGTGCCACCGCTTTAGTTTGTGATATGCATGGCGCATTTTTGCTTGTTTCAGCCGGAATTTATTTTCATTTCAGCTGGGAGGGGGTGTAACTGAACGTCTGTGAATTAGGGTTTGCCGGGTTTCGGTGGTCCAAACAGGTTTCTCTGCCTGATTGGCGTACTTAGCGGTTACTTCTGTTATACTACTGGACCATTGAAATGTGCTACTATAAAGCTCAAACTTTTGGTCCTGTAATTTATTTTTATTTGGTTGTTCACATGAACCATTCGATGTCTATGGCATGGTGCATGGAAGTCCTCCGATAAGTTTATATGCTAGTTCCGTCTGCACCTGTAACCCTGAATGTTGTGCTTAAAATGGTATTTTTTGTCTTGTAAACATTTGCTTACAGTATTTTGAGAACAAATTTAATGTCTCTGTCTTTAGAGCTTTCCAAAGCCAACAAACAATGGCACATTTTTTAATCCTGACATCTGTCCTTGTTGCCTAATGGGAGTAGCATCAAATGTGATAACAAATATTTTCTTAACATCATAGGTACTACTCCCTCCGTCCGAAAAAGGTTGTCCCTCAAATGGATGTATCTAGCATCAAGTTAGTCCTAGATACATCAATTTGAGGGACAAGTTTTTTCAGACGGAGGGAGTAGTTGTGTTGCCTTTTTTGTTCCCTATTTTAGAGCTGATCAGTGCCTCTGTCAGGAAAATTGGCCAGCGAATTTTGTCTCTAGTTTCAAATTTCTGAGCTCTACATGTACTGGTGTTGGTATCTTTATGTCAGGGTTTAGGATGTTGATAGTAGACATATAAATACGGACAGTTTTTTTGTAATTCCTAATTTGTTATACTTTTTATGCCCAAATCTATGGTAGTAAATAACATCTGTGTAATTGGCGTAGGAATTTCCAAAGGTTTGAACTTTTTTGTTTTAAACAACATAATTTGCTGGTCCATGGGTCAAAACTGAAGCTAAAAAATAGGCCTTTTATCTTTTCATAAGAAATCTGTAACTTGGCATCAATGATGGAAAGATCAATTGTTTTGAAATTAATTGTCTGTCTTGTTGCTTTCTATCCTAGCACAGGATCACATGGAGCAGTATTGTTCTGAAATTAATTTTCTGCCTTGTTAATTTCTTTCCTAGCAAAGGGTCACATGGAGCAGACTGACAGTATTGCAGTACTGTCTGGATATAATGACCTGTTTGCTTGAAATCTTTCCTTTTCTGCTTATGTAACTTTTGGGTGTGCTATTAATGCTAATTGTATTGCAGCAAGCTGCGGAGTGCCTACATGTAATAGAACAGTCACCAGGGTCGTCGGTGATGGAAGCTATCCAACCATGTCTAACAGCAGTTGTCAGAAAAGAATTGCTGAAACATCAGGATCAAGATGTTAAAGTTCTCTTGGCAACCTGCTTCTGTGAAATTACAAGAATAACTGCACCTGAAGCTCCATATAGTGATGATGTTTTAAGGGTAACCCTGTGCTCACAAAAAGTGCTGAATCAAATTACTTTGACTGAGCTTACAATGTTTGTTCAGTATTTGAGTATTCTTTTTTCTTTCTTGCAGACCATATTTCGTCTGATTGTTGGTACATTTGGTGGACTCGCTGATGTTAATAGCCATTACTTTAGCAGGAGAGTTGCTATTCTGGAAACAGTTGCAAGATACCGGGCATGTGTTGTGATGTTGGACCTTGAATGCAATGATCTCATCACAGACATGTTCCAAACTTTTTTAGAAATCGTCAGGTAATTCTGCTACGCCATCTAAGCTAGGTCTGGTAAATACCTTGTGTTATGTAATGCCACCGTAGATGGACTAGTTTCCAGTCTATGCATGAGCATGTAAGAAGTAACCACTATGATTTTTGGTTCACTGTTTCACACTGTTAGGTTCACATGGAAGAACACTACAATGAATTTAGTTCTGTCCTTTCTGGATCATGACTTTTGCTATTTTGCAAATTGATTGTTTTAATTTCTGTTAAGGTTATTTGTGATGGTTTATAATGGTACATTTGTTTGTAGGCTGAGAGACACTTGCACACTTTTCACTGTGTGATTTGTGTGGAGGACCTCTATGTACTTCTAAATCAGAAGGACCAAGATTAATAATATTTTGAGGATATAAATTGTATGGACTTATTTGAAAGTTTACATTGCATGAATACACTAGCTTGTGGGCTGAAATACATTACTCCCTCCGATCCATATTACTTGTCGCTCAGTCGGATGTATCTAGACGCATTTCAGTGCTAGATACATCCGTTTGAGTGACAAGTAATATGAATCGCAGGGAGTACACCATTTTCATTGTGTGATTTGTGTGGAGGTCCTCTTTGTAATATTAATGATGATGAACCAAGACTAATGATAACTCAAGGACAATAAATTTTATAAATGACTTGTCAGAAAATTTGATTGTATGGAGTCTTGCCTTGAATTGCGTGATAGACTTCTGGTATAAAATAATAGCAGCATGAATGTTTGTAAGTCATTACACAGCTGTTCAGACCTCAGTGTTTTAAAGAGCGCTAGTAAGAGTGGTCGCTCACCTTATGCTCTCAGGCATGTTAACAGCCTTGATATAGCACTAATATGTTGGATGGTTCCCATGATATGTGGACTAGATGGGGCAATGGGCTCCCTTGACATCTTTAGAAATTCAGTGGGCCCATATGCGGCAAAATTGGCCTTAATTTACAAAGCAGCATTCATTTCATTCTATGCAAGGTGCTAGATACCTGGGACATGTTCTTTTATCACCCTAAAACAGAACATTTATTTCCTGGTTGACTATTATTGCTGCCATTTGACGTATCATATTGGTTTTTGATGGAGTGTACATATTATACATATTACAACATAATTATATTAATATGAGTGATAGTGTGTACGACAACAACAACAAAGCCTTTAGTCCCAAACAAGTTGGGGTAGGCTAGAGGTGACATGCATAAGATCTCGCAACCCCGGGTGGTAGTGTGTACATGCTACAATTTAATTATACTAGTATGGGTAGTATTATTCTTGCTACATATATTGGGCGATCAGAACAAGTTAAGTGTGCTATGGTCCTTTTTGTTTACCCATTGTGTTTTGACTGTTGAAACTTGTTTGATGCAGTGAAAATCATGAAACAAATGTTGTGAAATCAATGCAGACAATTATGGCCCTTATTATAGAAGAGAGCGAGGTTATACATCAAAGCCTTCTACATGTACTGTTATCAGCTTTAGGCCGTAAAAAAACTGTGAGTGCATTTAAGTTCTATGGCATTTTTGGCTATTTAGTAGATTATTATTTGCGCCCTTCTGTAAACTATTAGTTTTGCGACTCTTGTTTCCTAGGGTATTTCTTTATCTGCACGTAAGCTGGCTCGGGGTGTTATAGAGCAATCTGCAGGAAAACTCGAACCATACATAAAGAAGTTTCTTACATCATCCTTGGCTGGGGCCAACAGTTCTGCAAATGGCCACATTGATCACCACGAGGTCATATTTGATGTGTATCAGTGTGCTCCAAGGGTTCTTAAAGTGGTGGTGCCTTATATAACTGGGGAACTACTGGTATGATATACTTCCGATTATCAATTTGACCCTGAACTACCTATATGCAGAGTGACTCTGCATTATAAAACACTCCCTCCGATCTAAATTGGTTGTTGCTCAAACGGATGTATCTAGCATTGAAATATGTCTAGATACATCCATTTCAGTGACAACTAATATGGATCGGAGGGAGTAATAACTTTGGAACAGAAAGTATATTTTTCTATAAAATCAAATAAAAACGAAAGTTTCATGCATCTTGTGACTAATTTTCTTAGTTTGTTCTGTCTTGCTAATTCATGTTTATTTTTCTCTTTTCTATAGGCAGATGAAGTAGAAATGCGGTCTAAATCAGTTGAGTTGCTGGGGGAACTTTTTTCTTTACCTGGAGTCCCTGTATTGGAATCTTTTAAGTCTCTTTTCATTGAGTTCCTGAAGAGATTGACTGACAGAGTGGTAGAAATCCGTCTTTCTGTGATTGAGCATTTAAAGAAATGTCTAATCTCAAACCATTCCCGTCCTGAAGCTCCTGAGGTTATCAGTAAGTAGCTATGTCCCCCTAATAACAGTTCATATCATTTGAGGGAGCATCTCATTGTTCTTTCTTTGATGGTCGGCTCCGTGCAGAGGCACTTTGTGACAGACTGTTGGATTACGAAGAAAATGTACGAAAACAAGTTGTGGCTGCTGTTTGTGATGTAGCTTGCCATGAATTTGGTGCTGTGCCAATTGAAACTATCAAACTAGTAGCCGAGCGTGTCCGTGATAAATCGGTTAGCTTTTCGTTGCCCTTTTCATTGTCTTCCATTTTTTCCACATGTTTTACTCTGTATAATTTACTGAAATGTATGGTGTATTTTTTTTGAAATCCAGCTTCCAGTGAAGTGCTACACCATGGAGCGATTGGCTGATATCTACAAGCTGTATTGCCTGAAGGGTTCTGATAGCTCGACTAATTCTGATAATTTTGAGTGGATACCTGGAAAAATATTGAGATGCATTTATGACAAAGATTTTAGGTAATGTCACTAAACTAAATATTTTTGAGGCTTGTTGTTAATGTTTCATGAACATGCAACAGAAAGATATATTTTATTCAACTAATGACTAGATGTAGCAGTTCTACTGGTTTTATACTCCCTCACTGACTTACAGTGTATGTTTGGCATGTCTGGGATGTCCCGCTAATCCTTTCCTGATACACTCTAGATATTACTTGTGCAATATTTTCTGTCTCTTGTAGTTTTTTACTTCTCTTGAGATCTGGTTGGGTATTGGGTATTTTGTTCTTTGCGGTTGACATGAGATAAGCGTTGGATACAAATGCTTATGAGAGTATTTTGAGAACATACAAAATCACGAGGAAAATTTCTGTTGATGTATGTGTTTGCATCCTGGCTAGCGTCGACATCTAGCATCCCTCATGGAAATCAGTTCCTTTTTTTGTTCATGCAAACTATTGTATTAGGCTATTGTGCGTTATTGCACTCTGTGATCGGTGATGTTCTAGTGTGAGCCTAAGATAATGTCACCTTGTTGTTTTGTTTATTTGGTGCAGGCCTGAGTCAATTGAATCAGTCCTATGTGGTTCATTATTTCCACCAGAGTTTCCGACAAAGGAAAGAGTGAAACATTGGGTAATTGCTGCCACACATTTTGATAAAGTTGAGATGAAAGCTCTTGAACAGATTCTTCTGCAGAAGCAAAGGTTTGACCATGTATCCATAAATCATTTTTTGATAATTGCTCTCCCTTATCTTTTCTTTCCTTTTTTGAATGTTCTGATTTGTTGCATTTTGATCAACTTCAGACTACAACAAGAAATGTTGAAGTACATGTCCCTTCAACAGATAAGCCAGGTTTGTGATTCTTGAGATTGGAAAGCACCAGAGAGCTACTATTTGGTAAATACTTGCCTTATTTATTCTTCTTGTATTGCAGGAAGATGCAGCTGATGTGCAAAAAAGAATCTTGGGATGTTTCCGGAGCATGTCCCGTTTGTTCAGTGATGCGGTAAAGGCTGAGGAGTACTTGAACATGCTTCATCAGCTGAAAGATGAAAATATCTGGAAAATGTTCACAAGTTTGCTTGATTGCGCAACAACATTCAATAATGCTTGGTCTATTCGGGTACCTACTATATACCTAGTCATTTTCATTCTAGGTTGACCAGTAATTATATTCACTACCAAGTAGACAAAATCGCTTATTGGAACTAGGTCTTATTGATTTGTTTTCTGAAAATCCTATAAAACAATTTGAATTTTTATTTGTAATCTGCAGGTTGATTTGCTCAAGTCACTTGGTGAAAAACATGAACTGTATGATTTTGTCAGCACACTATCAATGCGATGTTCGTATCTACTTGTGAATAAGGAATATGTCAAAGAGATCCTGTCTGCAGCTTCTGAGCAAAAATCTATTGGGAATACAAAACTCATCTCATCATGCATGGATCTTCTGACGGTATACTTTGCTGAAGAACTAATTCTGTTATTGATGCAACATTTTGATCGTCTTCTTTCTGCCATCATGGAAGTAAAAAGACTTCATGAATAGTTGCTTGGATGGACTTACTATTATATTGCTACTCAAGCATGAACTATTGTTGATTTTAGAGAAGAGGAGTAAACAATTTTTCCTTTGAGCAGATTTTCTCGAGTCGTAAAGTTGTGAGGCCAATTCGGTAGTAATCTGATGGGTTTTACTCTTTTAGTTAAAGGTACCCGCAGGACGGCTATGTAAATTGCTGGGTACCTGCTAGCCTAAAAGTAGGATGATGGACTAGGCATGTAATGTTACATCCAAGTGGTTAGAATTGTCTTTTATCTTCTGTTGTTCCAAACATGTTGTGGCATTCTATCAAATGCCAAGGGGTGCAACATGCTTCATGATGCAAAGGATCTTGGGCAGATGGATATGTCATGAAATTTGCACTGATGAAATTTCCATACTAGATATAACCAACTGCCCATCCTACCTCATCTCTTCATATATTTGCAACCCTTTGTGCATGCATTTTGTGCCCTGAGACTCTTAAAGACGATCCTCACCCCATGCCATTTACTAATTGCAGGCAATATCTAGTTTCTTCCCTTCACTTTTATCTGGATTCGAAGAAGATATCATTGAACTTCTGAAGGAGGATAATGAAGTTCTTAAAGAGGGTATTGCTCATGTTTTGTCCAAAGCTGGTGGTAACATTCGTGAACAACTGGCCTCATCAAGGTGTAGCTGCTTGAAAGTTCTCCATTTGTGCACTACTTTACACTTTTTTGGAACAGTTATGGAGCTACTTACCATGATTATGGAACTAAGTTGTATACCTTCCATTTTCAGCTCTGTTGCTCTTCTGTTAGAGCGGCTATGTTTAGAGGGCACAAGGAAGCAGGCTAAATACTCTGTTCATGCTTTAGCCGCTATAACTAAAGATGATGGTCTGATGGCACTATCTGTTCTTTACAAGGTCTGAATTCGCCCCTGCTATTCCCTTTTTTGTACATTTTTGAGATTTATGATGTATTGTGCCTAGCATTTGTAACTATGCAGAGGCTTGTGGATTTGTTGGAGGAGAAGAAAGTTCATTTACCTTCTATCTTGCAATCTTTGGGGTGTATAGCTCTGATAGCGATGCCAATTTTCGAAACAAGGGGGGAAGAGATAATAAGTTTCATAACCAAAAAGATTCTTGACTGCAGTGATGTAAGGCTTGTTATCTTTAAATTTCTGTCTTTCCTTTTTACAAAATTTCATTGCAACGTTTAAGTGTCACCAGGATATGGCTAAAGTTTCCGCTGACAAATCTGAATGGGGTGATAGTTCACATAGTTGTTTGCTCAAGGTGAGTGAGATCATGCTTTTCATGGCCTGCTTTACTCTAATTGTCGATGGTTTTTTTACTTGTTATTCTCTTCTGATATTTTTCTCTGTAGATTTATGGCATTAAAACTTTGGTGAAGAGCTGTCTACCTTGCAAAGATGCTCAAGTGCATCCTGGAATAGAAAAATTAATGGACATCCTTAAGAGCATTCTTACATATGGTGATATTTCCCCAAACATGATATCAAGGTACAATGAATGACTTGTCCTTCTATTTTAGTGCATACATTCTGTGCTATATTTGGGTTATTTCTTATTACTCCATTACTTGCAGTGCTAGTGATAAGGCCCATTTGAGGCTGGCTGCAGCGAAAGCTGTTCTCCGCTTATCAAGACAGTGGGACCATAAAGTGCCTGTTGATGTGTTTTATTTGACTCTAAGGATTTCACAGGTATGTTTTGGGAATATATAGCTTAGCTGATTTCTTCATTTTTACTTTCATTTGGTTTGCTTGTATGCAGCATCCGCTTGGGAGATTTATAGTTTCGTTCATTTGTAGGATGATTTCCCTCAAATGAGGAAGTTGTTTCTCAGTAAAGTACATCAATACATCAAGGAGAGGGCTTTGGACGCAAAATATGCCTGCGCCTTCTTGATAGGCATAGACGATTATCATACACCACAGTACGAAGAGGTTCATACTCGAAACACAGTGATCAATTGAGTTCACCATCCACTGATTCTAATGTGTATATCTTTTCATTTCACAGTTCCAACACAACCTGATCGAAGTGTCACAAATATGCCAACAAGTTAAGATGCGTCAACTATCTGTCCAAGCGGATGTGAATTTGCTCACAGCTTACCCAGAATATATTATTCCATATCTGGTTCATGTCCTTGCTCATGATCCTTCATGCCCTAACATTGAGGAATATGAGGATGTCAAAGCTTTTGCTCCAATTTACTGGTATTTTATAATAACTCTTACAGTATTATTGTACTACTACTTGTTATCGTGAGTTTCCATAATACATATTTTCATTGCTTGATGCATTTAATACATATTTTCATTGCTTGATGCATTTGGTCAATTTACTGATACATGATAATTGTTCATTAAGTTCCTAAGATATCATTTTCTTGCACTTCCTATAATTGTAATATCATTTGGCTGCTTGATCGTCGCACACCCTGACTATTTTGTGCACACAAAATGTAATGTTTCACTAAAAAATTGAACACTCTAACTACATCCTGGAGAATTTGATAGTCAACCGTAAAATTTGATAGTCATGCGTGGTAATAAAAATTATTGTGGTTTGATTCTAACAGTGTCCCTATGGCTATTATGTAATGCCTCCTGGCAGTCTAGTTTTTTTCTGTATGCACACTGTTTGATACAAAATAATTAAAAAGAATGGTCTTTTTTTTTTGCCTTTTCTTGTTAAAATTACTCTTGCATATGCATATTTATGAAAGAGCTCCTTCCAGGCCATTGCATCTACTTCTTTCAACCCTCCTGGGAGAAGAAGGTTTGCAGTATAGTGTACCTGGTATGAAAAAGGAGAGCTTCATGACAACATTATCTATATTCAGAAGCATCAAATGTTCAAAAGACGTGGTCGATGCAAATAAGACCAAGGTAAGCAAGTGTTCATCACATTTGTTGTCATGTACTGTAACCCGTTTGCTTGCTATAGGTGTTGACTAAAATCGAGATATGTTGTTTGCAGACTGTACATGCTATATGTGATCTTGGTATTCTTATTGCAAAGAGGTTATGTCCGGACCAGATAAATGTATCAGAAAATCAGACGGTTCCATTGCCTGCACAACTTTATGCAACAGTTCAGAATGACCAAAATGAAAACCCTGTGGTATGTGTTCTAACAAATCATTAAGCATGCTGTTTGTTAAGAATTGTCAATGGTTACCAGGACATAAACTCGTCGATGGTTACCAAGATAGCAAGTTTCTTGGCTTCTGAATATAGGCTTCCGATTGTAATACTTGATATGTTACTTTGTAGGAGAATGATGAACAGAAGTGGTCGGGATGTGAGACTATACTGTCCCATTTCGAGGCTCTTATGACAGCAAATGTTGCTGAGGTACACAACACACGTCTATGTCTATATTAGGATTCCACTTCAATTGTCTGCTGGACCTTGACTCCTCTTTGGTCTTATGTCCTTCACAACACACGTCTATGTCTGTATTAGGATTCCACTTCAATTATCTGCTGGACCTTGACTCCTCTTTGGTCTTATGTCCTTCAGGTTCAATCTCCCGAAGATAAGATGCTCATAGATGAGACTGATGAATTTGGTAATGAGATCCCTCTAGGGAAAATTGTCCAAATTCTTAAATCCCGAGGAGCAAAAAAGACAGGGGGGAAACAGAAGGCAGCATCTGTTCCAGTAAATACTGGAAAAGATGATGATGTCTTGGGTTTGTTAAGAGAAATAAACTTAGATAACCAGGACAATTTGGGGGAGTCGGTGAAGAGCAAACCAAAGAAGCCGCAGATGGATATGAAAGAGAGCAACGAGAAGCCAGTAGATTTTTCGGCACCAAAACGCAAAAGATCAGTTTCTAAGAGTAGACCACACTCAGGAAAAGGCAGTAAAGACGGTGACGAGCTTTTAGTGCATTCTGCTAGCAAAGGAAAACCCAGTGATTCCTTAGAAAACAAGTTGAAGGAGAAAAGAAGAGCTGACTCAAATGATAAAGACTTGGTAGCATCACCTACCAGTACCAAAACCCCTGTATCCAAAGGGAAAAAGGATGCTAAGTCCCATACTGAAGTCTCGCGTAGCAGTGCAAAGGTAATTTCTTTCTGTTCTATGGTATGTAATATGTATTTGCGGGACCTATTGGTAAACTTCTGGTTCTAAATTGCCAATTCCTATTGAATTTTCCCCAGAAGTATGCTGATGAGGACAATACTATGAGAGCTGCTGAACTGGCTAGTCTAAATGGGTCCTTCAAAAGACAGAAGCCAAGACTGGTTTCTGGTTTAGCGAAGGTAATCTCCAAGGTTTATGCAGGAATTGTTGAATAAAGTCACTAGAAGGAAGTATGCATATGCTAGCGGTAGTCGAGTTTGTGCAAGTGCAAGTATGAGTATCCTTCTAGTGTGTGTACTAAGAATTAATTAATGCCTGCAGTGTTCAACGCATGACTCAAGCAGTAAAGACTTGGTAGGACGTAGAATAAAAGTTTGGTGGCCTTTGGATAAGGAGTAAGTTTCCTATTTTATGTAATTCTGAACATTTTTTATAATCTAATCTTTGAAGGTGGGCTTCAAATTTAAGTTATTTTTGTCATCAGATTTTATCCAGGTGTCGTGAAATCTTATGATTCAGCAAAGACGCTACACACAGTAAGTTTCCATTAGACGGTTTATTTTTTATTTTAGATGAAAAAATGGTGTATTAATTAGTATCTCTATCAGTATGGTGTATCTGTTTGATCCATTTTTCCTGTTATGAGTACCATCATGAAAAACAAAAAAGGTTTGCATTTTATCATGCAGGCTATTCTATGAAATTAGCTGAGTACTTATAATTCGAAGATTTCCCCCTCTCTGCTTAGCCTTGTTTATAGACATATTGATACATACTGTTCAACTCTCACAAGGCCATGACAGCAACCTTTTAGTTCTTCTGCATATCCTACTCAATATCACAGCATGCAATAGTTGTATAGTTGATTGTGCTTGTAAGATATTGTGACTGCTGGGTATATAAATATGAATATGCTTCTCTGTGTAGGTCTTATATGATGACGGAGATATGGAGCAGCTTAACATGGCTAAAGAAAAGTGGAAAATGATTGAAAGTAATGGTTCACCAATGAAGGTAGAGTATTGTCGATTCTTTCCTAGAAACTGTCTCTGTAGCCCTAAAGATAATGTTCAACTCATTATAGTTCTACTGATTGTTTTGCAGCAGCAAAAGAAGGATCATGCAGGTTCAAATCAAGGACGGTAAGCCAGAATTTCTTCTTTAGGAATTAAGAAATGACTTTGTCTGCCTATATTTTGCTTGTTAGCCCCTAACGAAGTATCGATTATCAATGTGAAATGTTAGATGTAAAGCTTTCTAGCCAGATTAAATGTTATGAACTTATTGCACATCTCATCAAATTGATGCTTTGCAAGATGAAGTAATTTACTTTGCTTACCACCTGATCCAATGTAACACCTTACAGAGCACAAGAGACGAAATCTACCAGCAGCACGAAAGTTCCAGCTAACCAACATAAGTCAATAAAGACGTAAGTCCATATCTAACTCTCAGACTGAAGGATCGTGCTGCAATTTTTCTCATCGATCCACCACCTGAACCAATGTAACACCTTACAGAGCACAGGAGACGAAATCTACCAGCAGCACGAAAGTTCCAGCTAACCAACATAAGTCAGTAAAGACGTAAGTCCATAGCTGACTCCCAGACTTAAGGATCATGCTGCAATTTTTCTCACCTGGTCCAATGTAACACCTTACAGAGCACAGGAGATGAAATCTACCAGCAGCACGAAAGTTCCAGCTAACCAACATAAGTCAATAAAGACGTAAGTTCATATCTAACTCTCAGACTTAAGGATCATGCTGCAATTTTTCTCATCATTCCATCTTCTTTAGGCCCTCACCTCTAAAGAGGAAAGGAAAACCAAAAGCGCCGCCGGAAAACAAGCGTAGAAAGACATCAGGAGGTAGCAAGTCCATCGAAGCTACCAGCGAAGCTGGCGTTAATGATTCAGATTCAGCCAGTTCTCTCGCTCATTCAGATTCTGACAAAGATGTAAAATCAGGTATGACCGTTTTATGTGCTTGTTTACATTTATGAAAATATGCATGCCGTTTCATCATCGTAGTTGAGCTTAGCTTGTGACTGTTTTATTACCAAAGATGGCGAGAAGGATAAAGAGGTAGCAGTTGGCTCAGCTGGGAAAGAAAAAACAGGAAAAACAGAGAAAGAGTCTGCAGAAGATATGGAGCTGGAAGAGAAAAAACCTGACGGCGACAGTTTGAGCTGCAAGGAGGAATCTGACGATGAAACTCTTGTAAGCGCGACCCTCTTCAACCCCGGACTGGACCCCTGATATATTTTCAATTTTCTGATTCTCTTCTGTTGATTTCTGTTGAATCTGCAGAGTGTCTGGAAAAAGCGCGCGTCGCAAGCAACATAGGCTTCGCATTATCCCAGTTGACATGTCGATCCTAGGATGCAGATATCAGAGGCAGTCGTCTGTGGAATGTGGATATCTCATTAATTTGACCCTTGCAGCTGACAGTTGTGATGTAGAAAAATGTTCTTTGCAATAGCAACAGGTTAGTATAGAAGAGCCAGCTGGATAGGAAGGATTTGCTTTGTAATGTTATTTAGGTGCTAGAACTTGTTGCCGACTTCGCCATGGCATTGTTCGATGGGCGAATGAATCCTCGAGGGTCAGATGTTGTGTAACATATCTTGTTTACCATTCTTTTGCAGGAGATAGCAACCGTGTCTTTAAAACTCATGTAGAAATGTTGTACAACAATAAATCAGTGTCTTGGGATTGTTTTGCTACCAGTGTGGTGGTCCTCTCTTTGGGCCCCTATTTGAAGAAACAGATTTTGAATATGTAGCGAGATGCACTAGTTGTTTGGATTCGGACTTTATACTGTGCTAAAGAGATCATGCTGTAATTCTGTTTGCTGAACCTGTAGGTAGTATTAAACGAGAATGCTTGATTAAGTTTCCAACAAATTTCCATTTTTATAAGAAAAATACTGCACCAGTAGTCACTAATTTTCTATAACTACTACAGATGAGGAGATGTGAGTTTCATCTTCTCACATGGTCCACCTGACATCTTGTTATGGATGTGCCTAAAGAGAGCACATCCACCCCAACCTGCGCGGTTTGCACATCCAGCAACCTCAACTGGAAAACTCATTTGGTCCGTAGGAAGAAATGTTGCAGGTTGCACATTTTTATCCTGTTATTATGTATGTAGGCCAAGTTCATTTGGTCCACAGAAAGAATGTAGCAGGTTGCACATTTTGGGCTACTCCCCTTTTCCATTACTTTGGCATAACGGAAATACAGAGTTCGATAGAGATTACAGGAGGTGGGAAGGGGGATAAAGCAAGTTCAAAGCATTATCAGGAAACCCACTACACACTGCACGCAATGGCACATGCGCAAAACTGGAGGGAGACCAAGCGAACTGGCCATGTTCATGGCAACACATGCCGGAAAGTCAGGTTGATCCTCGTCGAGGCCGCCCTCGCACGCTTGGGCACCGCGTGCTGCCAGTCCCGCTGGGTGTAGCCCCTCATCACGAGCAACGAGCCATGCTTCAGGAGGAACGAATGCTGCTGAGGGGCGCTGACCTTGAGCCGCTTCCGAGCCGTTTCCCCAGATTCACCAGCAGCTGGTGGATGAAGATCAGCATGAGCCAGTTTTAGTCCGGGCTACAAAGCCTATAGCTCTCCTCTAGTTTTTTTAGGGGATATAGCTCTCATCTAGTAGCAAGATGTGGCAAGTACCTTGTGATTGTGTGTTGGCAGGCTTCTTCCTCAGCAAGAACTCACGTTCGCACCCGAATGTGACGGACGCGATCTCCGGGGTAGGCCCGTAGAGGGGTTCGTCATCGGCGTGCCACGACACATAGTCTGAACATCCCTTGTATCTGTTCAGCAGCAGGCTGTTAAAGTGGCTTCCTGGGAGGGCTTCATGGACCTAACCAATGTGTATGAGTCAGAAGACTGCTGTGAAGGCTGGACGCTGAGAATACTCTCCGGATGTTACCTTTTAAATAAGAACAATTCCAACTGGTTTCTGCTGATTACAGGGTAGCAATGCAAGAAGTCACCTTGGCCCAGCTCTTACCTCTTTCAAGATATCCTTGAGCACTGGGAAATCATCCCAAGAATGCGCATGAGGCTGATGGCCGCTGTACCTCAAATCTGTTAGCCCTTTATCTGCCACATAGCAGGTATCTCTGGGCTGTAGAATAGCAAAAAGGATCAGATACTTAGATTAGAAGCCTCACGAGGGTTATATGACCAGTGCGCTTCTTGTCAGTTGTCACTAGAGCGAATTCCGTTATTGAACCAATGGTGCTAGACGACTAGTAACGGTAGGAGGAGGACATCAGACACTTTGTTAAGGTGGCACCAAGACAAGACACCATCACCATGGCACCATCAATGGTTAACTGACATTGTATACATCGTAGCTATGTTGCACTCCAGCGAGCAAATTAGATGAGCATCCAGCAATTATCTTCGGCTATCAAAACTTCGATATGGCAGAAAGAGTTTGACAAAATGCATTACTAGCATGAGGCCAGCTCCTCATACTTATCCTGACTGTTCTTTTGTATCCCAAATTGTCCGTAGTCTAATTTTCGTTTCAGTGTCAATCAAGCTTACAAGAATGACCATATGTCTACAGCCAGGGACAGAGTGATGCCCATTCTCTAAATGGTTTGGAAGTACCAAACCACAAGGCACAATCAAACAACATGCCAAATATGCTAATCGTCCTACATAATTTAGCATCGGTACGCTTTACATACTGTTGTACTGAGGTGCTCCAGAAAGAAAAACAATAATTTGTTGCACTGCTTGCCCCAAACAAGACACATTCACCACCCAAGGCATGGATAAGTGCAGACCCATACTGATGATCCAACCTACCATTTCAAAATCCAGTTAATATTTCTTCAAACTTAGATTTGTTTTTCACCTCCCCAAAATAACAGCACGGCCACCAAATTTGGAGAGAAGGGTTAGGAACCAATGTTAAACGCAGGGGACCTAACTGTGACTGAACGAGGCGCAAGAAATGGGGGTAATAAGGGGGGCATGAGAGGGCGCGACCTGGACGACGGAGCGGCCGAAGACGCGGATGGTGGGGCGCGTCCACGGGATGCGCTTGTCGAGGTGTTCGAACAGCTCCCACGCCCTCTCCCGCGCCATGAACCGCGGGATGTGCACCACCTCGCTCCCGCCGCCCAGATCCGTCACCTCTCGCCGCGGCTCCGGCTTCCTCCCTTCTCCTTCTTCTATCTTCCCCTCGCCGGGGCTGGGGCTGGGGCTGGGGCCGGGGTTCGGGCTGGGCTGGCCGAGCCGGAGCCGCGAGGCCATTGGCGATGCGGCGGGAAACGAAGCGGCGGTGGACGGAGGGTCGAAGACGGGTGGCTGGAAGAGGCGGCTAGGAGTTAGGTCCCCTGCGTTTCAGGAGTACGTAAACGTATATGGACACGGAATTCTCAACGAGAAGAGCGTAGTATGGTCACGGAATGCAGCTCCAATAATCCAATTGTTTCAAGAAATGAAAACAACACGTTGCTTATAAGAAGCTAGAAAAATTACATACTCCCTATACTTCAGTAGAAATCTCCTGTTTAGAGATGCCATCAAAAAGAAAATTAAGAGTTTCGTCATTGCAATCTCTTGGTGGCACCAAAACATGTGAAGTACATAATCAAGTTATAATAACAAACTAATTTAAATAACCAAGAATTTCGCAATTCGTTCGCAAGAAGTTAACAAATCACGACCAAACTATGTAATAGCTAATTAACACAACATGCTACCAGCCTACCACCCAGAGGGCACAACAAATCAAACAAGTTAAGCAAATGATTCTAGACTGTCCACGACCTTGGAAAGAGACTAACAGCTTGCACACGCACAATGCATGCAGCGCAACGAGCATCTCATGCAAAGACCAGCACGGCGGCACCCACTCCCAGAGCGGTGCCAACGGCGTGATAGTCACCGAAGGGCGCGCGCATGGGCGCGGCGCCACTGGTCTTCCCGTCGCCGGCGTTCCCGCGTGGCGGCATGCGCGTGGAACCTGATCCGGACCCCGGCGTGGAGTTGAAGGACCCGCCGGGAGACATGGCGGGGGCCTCCGTCGGGGAGGCGCCGCCGCTGTCCCTCTGCGACATGACGCGCACGGTGAACCTCTGGCCGGCGCCGCAGTGGCCCGGCGCGCCGCTGATGAAGTAGAGGAAGCCGCTCCGCTCGAGCCGGAACCTCGCCTCGCCGCCCTCGAGGCGGAACACCGGCCTGTCCGCGCCGCAGCGCTTGTAGTCGTCGCGCGTCACCACCAGCACCGAGTCGTTCTTCTCGTACCTGAAATCTGCGAGCCAACGACACGTACGAACGAACGTTAGCCCAACCACATGTAAAAATGTAAGCGCGGCCGCCGCATGTACGTGCTTGGTCGATGCTTACGGAGGAAATCGCCGACGTGGAAGCGGTTCTTGGTGGCCCAGTGGTTGTAGGCCTCCTCGCCGGGCGCCGGCTGCCTCCAGCCCCTCTCTTCGCCGCCGACGGTGAACACACGCGGCGACGACGACGACGACGCGGTCACGGCGCCGGCGAGAAGGACGCAGGCAACGGCGGCCGAGAGCAGGACGCCGGCCATGGCTTGCTTGCTCTGTCGAGCGTCGCTGGATGCAGTACCGCCTCTTCTCTCTGGTAGTGTTGTGCAGCGGGCGGGCGATTCGCTGTGATTGGGTTGGCGTCTCTCGTGAGCTCTGTCAGGCCGGGGAGGAGCTTATATAGGGTCGGAGCCAGACGAGGAAGTGGCGCCGGTGGAGTGCATGGGTGGGGCGGGGGACGGCGGTTTCCCGAAGAGACGTGGCCGGTACGGGGGCCGTTGATGGTGGTGGAGGTGAGGATTTGGACGGTGTGGGATTGGCCGAGAGCGTGCGTGCATGCATGACTTGGTCAGATTGGTCTGGGCGCGCGGCGGTTCGGTCCAAGGGGTGAGGGACGTGGGAGGGAGGGAGGAGCGTTGAGGGGTTTGACTGTTGGAAGTTTGCAGGAATGGCGTTGAACGATGAAACCCGGTCGGTGCAAGGGCCGTCAGTTGAGTACTTCAGCTGGGCTTCAAAATTTTGCCGCGGGATTAATGAAACGGGAACTTCGAAGTTCCTTTGCCGGTCCAAAATAGGACTCGGAGCACGGATGGGCTGGAGAAGCGAGGTTGGCCAAATTATGGGTTGTGCCCCCTTTGCAAAAGGGTTCGTGAATCCCGCGCTCACTTGCTCTACAATTGTCGTTTCACCTCAAGGCTTTGGAACTTGGTTAAAGAGTGCCTCCTCCTCGATACCCCCCTTGGCATTTGGACAACTCTGTTGAGGATTGGTGGAGTAAGCGGCCGGTGATAGCTTGCCGAATAGAAAATCAACAGCCTCCCTCACGATGCTTGTCACTTGGGCAATTTGGAACGAGCGCAATGCTAAGGTCTTCCGTCACAAAAGCGCTCCTCCGATAATCTTGCTCAACCTCATCAAGGATGAGGGAAGGCTTTGGGTGACCGCGGGTGCCAAAAAGCTTGGTGGTTCTTATTTTGGAAGAGTAATCTTTTATGTCGTATTGGGGTCGGTTGTAACAAACTCTATCTCTTCTTATTTATTCGATGAAGCAAATCATATGTCTCCGTTAAAAAAAAACTAATGGTACAACTCAATTCTTTGATGAAGTAGCACACTGTCGCTTTCAGTTTGGGGTGAAATGGCTAACTATGACCGATCTTCAACCCCACATACAGTAGAGGGATCCCAGATGGCTACGGACGGAAACACTTTTGCACGTTACTTGAGAGAACATTGTCCAGTCAGGTATGACTAGACAATGGTCTCAGGTGAAATTGGCATTGATCCATAAAACAAAAGATGTTAGGCAAGCACATAGAAATCGTCTAAAGGGGAGTTCCATATGAATGTTTAACCTTGGTTTGATCCCATGATAAAAAGGGGTGATGTAACCCACCGCTCACATAAGAATACACTGAGTTAAGCACTACTATGGTTTGGATTCAACCGCGAAGAGGGTCTGAGCCATAACAGATTGATGTGATCGTAGTGGCAATTGGAATCAATCCGAATCAGTCAGTTATGGGACTTATCTTATATAACAACATATAGGCAAGAAGGATTACAAAAAGGTGAGGTCAAGGTGTATAATACGAGCTTCACAGCCAGCTTAACCCTAATTGCTTAAGGTTTACTAAAATTATGTTGGGTCTGCTACCAAGAAACATATTCCGGGCATTACTGAGTTGTCGCCTAGTTGGTCTAGTTTGGCAACACAGTTTTTGCAAAACTACAGTATTCTAAAACCTTGGTATTAAAAAACTACAATATTTTAGCATGTAGGTATAAGTTACTACAGTTTTGACATATTGCAGTTTTTGAAGTATTGAGAATACTTTGAGCTGTTTAGCTAGTGCTGTATATATCGACGTATATTCGCTAGCTAGGCTTTTTCCTTAGCTACCCAGCTGTTGCAAACTCAACGTCCATGTACAAAGGCCACCCACATGCACAAACTTTGAATGGCCATGCACAAAGGCCACTGCCAATCTGTCAACGACCATGCCCAAAGTCCGGCATGTAGCTTACCAAAGAGGAGGAGGCAGTCGAACTACCACAACACGACGTTATTGTCGAGGAGCATCCGGAGCTGTGGATGGAGCTAGGACCACACTGTCCGGAACACGCTTAAACTGGAACCGTGCGGCCAAGCTCGACGCCGTGCGGAGTTGCAGTGGATTCAACTGATGGTTCCTCGAAAGCATTTCTTCAACCATATGATGAGCATGACACGTGATACATCAAGTAAGGAAGGAGAAACTTTGAGAAAATTCACTTTGGCACATGAGAGCATATGCTCCTCCCATTGAAAAATATATTTTAAAATGTCAAAAAATTCCGAACACAAATTTGACGTGTACATCTCAACATTGTATGTGCGCATGGCTAGTTTCGTGAAAAAACGACATTTTATACACCTTGAGTAAAAAGACAAAAAAATGTCTCATGAAAAGCCTTTTTTAACACTAAATTTTATCTTTTTTACACGTGACACAAAAGTTATCGATTTTCCGCGAAAAGAGTTTGTGTGCACATAGCATGTCAAGATGTACGCGAGAATCATTTTGTCTGAATTTGAGCATATGCTCCCATGTGCCAAAACGCACTCTCGAAACTCTGTAGATACATCACCGTTTTTGTCATCACCGTTTCTTTGTCCGTCCACTATTACCCAGGGAGAGACTACCTATAGCAACAAGAGAGCAGCGGCGGCTTGTAAGCAAACGAGGAAGAAGATAGAGACGGGCCTGTTTTTCTCGTCTGCTCAGAGGTTTTAGTGTCTTTTTCTAGACAGAGGAAAAACTATGTTTTTGGGAATACTATAGTATTAATACTACAACTTTTTGTGTAAGCCAAACAACTCACAGTAATTAAAACCATGGTATTTGATTTTTTTACAATATTCTTCAAATACATAGAAAATACAGAGCTACCAAACAGGGCCTTAATGTTTCTAGGGCGTGGTTTGCCATGGCAAGAATTTCGTCCGGATAGCTAGTGCAATGGTGTTCATGTATTAGAAGTTACTAGTGGATTCCCCGCGCGTTGCAGTAGGAATTAGTAGCACAAATTATATAGATAATATGTTTAAGATCATATGAAATTGTTAAATAGAACTATCATCATTGTCAGTAAAAATGACTCCTAATTAGATAATGTTTTATCATGTTTTTTGAGAATAACACATATGTAGTATTTTATAGAACAGAAATTGTACAACATTTTCCAAAAGAATCATCCACAAGAAAATAGTATTGGGAAGATAATCAAAGCTATTGATTCCGTTTCAGTCACCTTCATTCGAGCTACAATGTTTTAATATACTATATCACTTTTTTGTTTCGCACGTCTCCCCTACTAATCTACAGATGAGAAATAACCAAAAGAAACTTTGTGTAACCAATATGATTGGAGCAAGAATGATATATCTTCAACAATATGCCATATATTAGTTGTTCATGGGAAAAGAAGCTAGCCTGGCATTTCAGCGACCAGTATACTTGTAAATGCCACAGGAACATAGGTATAAATTCAAATGTTGATCCCATCGCACTACAAAGTTTCATATAAAAAATCATCAAAAGACTGGGAGAAAGGCTCACTGTTCTATACTTAAACGGGTGTGAGACGAAACAATGTATTATATGAAGCGGTGGTTTGTTTTTCAATTGAATTACAATTTCTTTGATTCTGTAATATCAAAATTAGAACCTACAATAGAAAAACCCTACAGAGATATATACCTCCCAAGCAGCCGAGTAACAACAATCTATGGGACAGATGCAATGGTGACCAGCAAGATGGCAGCCCGCGGGGATGAGATGACGTAATTTCAGAGGTCCGCCGGAGGACGGCCAGCTTGGTGCCGTGGAGCGGGAAGGCGCAGCGCGATAGCTCGAACGGCATGCTCCGGAGCCCGCCGCAGGCGCCACACGATGGCCTTGTCTCGAGTGCGTCCGTGGCACCGTGCGGCAGGGTCATTGCCTTCCACCGGTGTGGCGACATGAGCTCAGGATGAAGCAACCGAATGTGGGTTTCTTGAGTCTACGCACACGGGCCGCGTTATCCCAGCTGTTGGTTTCAGATGTTGTACCTCGAGATGCCCAACAGTTAGAATTGTTTATCTGGATCCATTACGGTGGCAGTCAGGGGTTCCTGTTCGAACTAGGCTCTGCGTATGTTTGTTTTATTGTGCACCAAAAAAATAATACCGACGAACACCCGTGACCCCGACCACCAAGGCTGCACCGCATCCCTGAATTCACTCTCATTCTACTCGTTCAATGGAGGAGGTCCCAGTGGCCATTCCCATGGCGACGGAGCACGGCCTGATCGATACGGCACAAATTGACGCCAATGGGTACGCATCAAATAGTTCTTCCCGATCTACACATCGCATGCTGTACCGGAGCTGAAATCTGATCGCTGATTATTTCTTCCAGAAGCATACTGAATCCGTTCTTCTTTGACTTTTTTCGCCGCTGGTCTTCCGAAGTTCCGATAGCCATGGACGAACAGCTTCCAGGACGAGCAGGGCCAGATAAAATCTCTACTATTAAAGAGCAATGTGCCGTCGTCGTGATGGTTCAACCGAGGATCCCCTCGCTCCCCTCCACCACCTCTCTTGCGATCCCACTCTGCCCGCATGATAAAAAGATTGCAGGAGCAGCCCACGTTCCCTTGAAGCAAGCCTTTCTTCGTGCAATTAAAAAAAAAGAAACAACCACGACCCACTACCGTCCACGTTTGGTCGAGTATTTAACCAAAAACTACCACAATTCACGGAACCGTGACGAAAAACTACCACTTTATAATTTTGTGCGAAAAACTACCATTTTTTCATTAATCCTTGACTAGAAACTACCATGTCTGAAAAGTGTCCGTTTTGGCTCTTTTAAACGCGTTTCTGACTAGTTGGGCCCACACATAAGTGGGCTAAAAAAGCAATCAGGTCCCTGTTTTTCTTTTAAAAAAGCAATCCACGTGGACGGACGCGTCCGTGTTCGCCGCCACCGCGCGACCCACGGCCGCCGCCGCCCGCCCGTGCCCGCCGCGCGCTAGCAGCTCCGACACGCGCACGGGCTCCGTGCTGACGCCGTAGAGGCTGGAGCCGCCCGCGGTTGTTGGCGGCCCCGCGGAACGCTGTCTCGCTGTCCGGGGCCAGCCGCCGGGCGCGGGTGATGCACCGCCAAATCAGCGAGGTCAGAGCCTGGTACCGCATCTGGGCGGCCGCGGCTGCCGCGTCCCCGGCCGCTAGGAGCTCTTCGCGGGCCTGTTCCTTGAGCGCCGCCACCGACTCCGCCGAGAAGTGCAGGACGCGCCCGCGGAGCGGCACCCGCGCCGGTCTCTCGATGAGCTCCGACAGGTCCTTGCACGGCAGCACGACCGGTGCCGCCGTGCCGCCGTCGGGCGACCAGCGCTCGAACATGGGCCGGTGCGACGACGCCGGCGACTGCGGCGCCCCCGGAGGCGCGAGCCTGGCGCGCGATATCTCGGCCAGCGCTTTGAGGAAGTTCCAGAAGGCCGTGCCGTCGGCGAGCGCGTGGTTGCAGACGAAGCCGACGAAGACGCCGCCGTCCGCGAGCTCGGTGACCTGGGCGGCGAAGAGGGGGAGCTCGTGGCCGTCGTAGTTGAAACAGGGACCCGATTGCTTTTTTTAGCCCGCTTATGTGTGGGCCCAACTAGTCAGAAACGCGTTTAAAAGAGCCAAAACGGACACTTTTCAGATATGGTAGTTTTTAGTCAAGGATTAATGAAAAAATGGTAGTTTTTCGCACAAAATCGTAAAGTGGTAGTTTTTCGTCACGGTTCCGTGAATTGTGGTAGTTTTTGGTTAAATACTCCGTTTGGTCCCATGTCCTACATATTCTCTACCAGTTTGCCCCACCTCTCGCTCCTGATTCATCCTCTCTCTCGGATCCGGCTTGCCTGCTTCCTCTCCATGCTCCCATCCGTGCTCCCACCTCGATCTCGTGAGAAAAATCGCCGCCGCCGCCCCCACAGCCGTGTGCAACTGCCCATCTGCATCGCCGTCTGACGCTCGTCTCGGTCGTCGTCGCGCAGCCAATGCACGCCGCCCTTGTACGACCTGCTTGCCTCTGCCGCCGCAACGGCCGTCGGTTCCATGGACTACGCCGCCGACGACTTAGGAGGTTGGCCCCTGTGGGGAAGCTAGCGAGAGGCCACCACCGTCGAGGCAATCGCCGCCGTGTCCGCCGCCCCGAGGCGCGGGAATGCGGCGGCCTGCTAGCAAGTTGCTGCCAGGGCCAGGGCTATCGGGTAGGAGAGCGACCGCAACCGCCGGTTCCTCACAGCTGCTCGCCTCGGTTTTCCAGAGCCTCACCGGTGAGCCCGTGTATGGCACCAGCGCCACAGTATTGGGCGCGTTGGGAAGATCTTGGCGGCCCTTACCGTGTTCTTCCCGCTCAACGAGGAGGCCTGACGCTACATTGCCTACCCGACATCTCTCAAGACCCTCGTCTCGGTGCTCTCCCACGGTAACCTTCCCGCGTGGGCCAGCGCCGCCATCGTCCTCCGCGAGCTCGCCTCGTCCCCCGACCGGCACACCGTCGACGTCATCTCGAGGACGCCCGGCGTGTGCAGCAAGCTCGTCGGCCTCCTCAGGAGCCGCCCGCTTCGCCGAGCTAGGGTCAGTGCTCGTCGTTGTGGAGCTCGTCCTGGACGCTGACAAGAGGACGAGGGAGAAGGCACTGGCCGTGCTGGACGGCGTCCTGTGCCAACACACCGGCCTTGAGTCCGTGCGTGCATGTCCGACATGGCCACGTGGTTCGCCGTCTCTGCGCTCTGGCGCCTCTGCCGTGCCGCGGACACTAGCGCCGGCGCGTGCTGCGATGAGGCGCTGCGTGTGGGCACCTCCGAGAAGCTACTCCAGGTGGGCTGCGGCGGCGTGACCAAAGATCGGGCCAACGAGCTGCTCAAGCTGCTCAATGGTTTCAGGGGCAGCGTAGAGTGCATCGAGACGGTGGACTTCAAGGGGCTCAAGAGGCCATTCTGATCGGTGTGAATGCTGAATTTTTAGCGTCTGCTTTCACCCTTGTTTCGATTGTATTGGGAGCTAGATTGGATGTGTGGATAAAACATACTCCAGGATGACTAGATTTTTACCCCATAACTGAATACTCGTACACAAAATTGATCAGCACAAAAGAGAACTGAACATTGTCATGTTTATTTATCTTCATAGTTTGAAAGTTATTTCGTGTTATTTACGATTTTGAAGTGATCCACACATTACAGAATTCCATGAAGAGTTGAGAAACATAAGTCTATTTTTGTGGTCATCGTGATGTTGATAAACTCCTATATGCCGCTTTCTCTGAGTAGTATGCTCCAATTTTGGGGTCATCATGTGTATTGCGGCTTGAATCATGTTCAGTCCCTCTCTCTAAACGTTTGGAAATCGATCATGCATAGCAAGATAGAAAATCTATTTTTAATTACGATGTCCATAAAAAACATTTAGTTGTGAACATTTGAATAACGGAGCAAGATATGTACCCCTGCATTCTCCCTGAAGAAATGATGCCCATTGTGAATTAGGTCAATCTCGAACATCATATTTACTACTCCTATTTAGTAGGCCAACAACGTGCTCTTATCATATTTGTGTATCCTTACTATTTTTTATTAGAGAAAGGATACAAGTATGATGGTGGAGAGCTTGAAATCTATTCTATGTGCACGTATTCATCTAGTGTTGCGCTCACTCTTTTTTCATAGAGGCTCAACCAGGAGAAGTACCTGGGCCTGTCACTCATGGACATACTTGTTCCTGCATACCAGAGGCAACACTCACCCTGCTTCAACAAAGTGATCATACTTGGGCGTTGGAGCATTTGTAATCATGAAAATATCTTCATATTTGATGGAGACATATTAGTTCAATACATGTTCCAAGTTACGTTGGTTATACACGTGGCTACCCCACTCGAGATATACAAGGGGAGTTGGTGATTGTATGTCCCTTTGTTGGTATGTTGTCGTCGCAACCCACTATTTCTCTCGACACATATGCACCATTTCATATATCTTCCAATGTTTTGAAGAAGTGGCCGAGCGATAGTTAAGGCAAAATGACCAACGTTTGAATTGACAACAATGATAGAGCAAAGATGGATGAATTCTATGCATTTGGAGAGGAGGAACGACCATGAGAAAGCCGCTTTTTCTAGATGCAAGCAAGGTAGTGAAAGAGATGATGGCATAGGAAATTAAGGACACACTTCTAACTTGTAAAATTTACATTAGGGGTCTCTCTTACTATTTAACGTTAAAAAAAGAGATATGATAGAGAAAGCACCGAGAGAAAGAATTGGTAGTTGCTGTTATATCGATCAATCTCTACCATGTTTGACATGCACTTCTGAATTAGAACAATGACCGATGTATACATTTTTTTAAGTCCCGTGGCAACGTATGGGCATTCAACTAGTAGAAACTAGTAGGCGGTGGAGCACGCCCAATACCTAAATCCCATCCGCATAAGGGGCTCAGCCCAAATCGATGGGCACTCTGATTTACCTCCAAACACTGGTCAACACCCGATGGCGCCGGATACTTCTCATACGATGCAAGTCCAGGAGACTTCTCACCACGATGCAAGTCCAGGTCTGCGTGCGTAGACCTCCTCCGCCCTCTCCAGCAACTGATGCGGCCTCACAGATCCGTTTCTCCTCTGGATCTCAAAAGAATCCGCTACCCCCGCCGCCGAGCATGCTCCTAGAGAGAGCGGCAGAAAATTTGTCACGTTATGACTGTAGATGCTGTCCCTGTTTCCCCTGTAGCTGCCCTTTTCTGCGGGTGGCCGATCACGGATCATTACGTCTGCAATCCTCTGCGAGAAAACGCGCCAGCTGATCTTTTCTGTTCCATGTGACACAAATCTCGATGAGTATGGACGTTCAGGATAGAGGTACCCGGGTGCGTAAGCTCAAAGGAATGTTTTCGCGAAGCAACCGGCGTGCCGCAGTCAGGGTAGCCCACTTCCCTCCTCCAACTTCTCTCTACACCCCACGCAACGCACCTCCAGGGCCTCCACGAAGTCATCGGGCGGCGCCGCCGTGGCTAGCGACGGTGGGATCATCATCTTTGATTTAGGGCGTGATGCAGTGATATATTGGAACGTTCTCGATCTAACATTTTTACCCACAACGTATTGGCAAGACTATTCTTTTGACCGGAATCAAAGTGGACGAACTGTAGGTGGATGCAAAGTTCAGCAAGAGACGTGGGGTGAAGGACCTCTACTCACCTAATTAATCTGCAACTATGCACATATTGGGGCGTCTACCACCTGATATTTGCATCTGCTTCGTGGTGTAGAGGCGGCTTGTGGTGAGCTACTAATTATGACATATCGGAGATTGGGGGAGTGATGGAATTTGGCTCGGCCCTTCATCTTGCTTAGGGAATCACCATCAGACGAAGAATGAAGAAGACGACCTGAGAGGAGATGAAGGGGCGCTGCTGCTGGAGGCCAAGTGTTGGGTGGATTGCGTGGGAGTGCGCCCCGGCTCTTAAAGAGTAGACAGACTACGTTTCAGAAGACGAAGAGGAACCGATATTGTGTGCAAAGATTAAATCACTGATTTGTTAGGTGGATTATTCTTTGCTGAGGTGTATGGCTGCATGTCGATCGCTGATGTGGATAGCCTACATGTCGAGAGAAATCCCGTAGTGAGGAGCCCCTATTTAGATATAGTAGATTATGAAGGCTCGACTTCTTTCTTATTTTTTTGCTCTATTGTTATTCCTTGAATTTGCGGTGGTTATTTTTACTATTTATCGAAATCCTTCATTTTCTCTCCAAACTTTTTTTTGTCCAAAGCAGGTTAGAGGTCGAACCAAAATTTAGTTGTTTGATTACAAGGGTGGCCCCCCAAAAAGGTGACTGGAATTTTATTTTGGGCAAGTCACTAGTTTTAGCCAGCAACTTAATTTGTGCATGCACTCGAAGTAATATAAATTCGGCGACCATATCCAAGGATTTATACATACATGCAGATGCCCTACTCGATTGGGTTTGGTTAGATCTTAGTCGACTGAGATTTAACAAAGTCTCAGTCAAGTGATGGAACATATAAAAAGGAAGAAGAAAAATTGAAAGAAAATTTTGCACGGATCTCTATGTAAAATCTCACAAATATAGCATCCACTGATACTTGGTTAAGTCTCATTCAACTGAGATTAGCAACCCTGTACTCGATTTGTATAGCCCATACATGGCATCTCCCATGAAAGTAGCGGGAAATACAGACCATTGTCTTGCCATGCACACAACTTTTTCCTTTTTTTTTCTCTCTGATCACCAACGGGATCCAACGCTAATTTTTGCTGCAGGTGGGTGGTGGAGCAGAAAAGGAATTATGTGGCAAAATGGATAAATACACCTTACATTGTGATTTTTGTGAAAAATAAATGCACTTTATGTAAGATAATGGAGGGAATAATAGTAGAATTTTCACACAAATTTTCTTTTCTAAGAAGAAGTGAATTAGTGGCATTGGCATTACTCTTAAAGAAAAAATGGAACTAAAAATATAGAAATAAAACAATTAAGTTTTCCAAGGAAGAACGAATTAGTGGCATGGTTATTGTCCTTTAAGAAGAAAGAAAAATGGAAAAATAATAATGAGAAAGTTTGCACACAATTCACAAAAAAATTATGTTTTTCTATAATATGCGAGAATTAGCATATAATAGTATACTTTTTTTTTTGCAAAAACTAAGTATTCTAAGAAGGAATGGATTAGTGGCATTGGTATTACCCATAAAGAAGAAGAGAAAATGAAATAAAAACTAAAAAACAAATAAAATAATGATTTTTCTAAAGAAGAATGAATTAGGGCCATTGACATTACCCTTTAGAAAGAAAGGAAATAAATGTATTTAAAAAACGACAAAATTGGCACGCAATTTACACAGAAAATGCATTTTATAATATGCAAGAATAACAATGTAGTGGAGTTTTACAAAAAAGAAGAAGTTTCCTATGAAGTAATGAATTAGTGGCATTGGTATTACCCTTAAAGAGGAGAGAAAATGAAATAAAAAAAATCAAAATAATTACATTTACTAAGAAAGAATCAATTATTGACTTTGGTATCACTCTTTAAGAAGAAATAAAATGAAATAAAAACTAAAACAAAACCAGAATAATAAGGTTCTCTAAGAAAGATTAATTAGTGGCATATTGTCATTACCCTTTAAGATGAAAGAAGATAAAAAATAATTCTAAAACAAAAAATGGCAAACTTGGCACAAAAATTGTGCTTTCTAAAATATGCAAGAATAAGCATATAATAGTGAAAATTTCACAAAAAATGGTTTAAAAAGAAATGACTTAGTGGTATTGGTAGTACCCTATAAGAAGAACGAAAACAAGTTTGCCATTGTTTGTGGCATTTTTAGAGTGCCACTAATGGTTTAAAAATATGCAGATATTACCCACAAAGAAGAAATAAATAAAAATATATTAAAATAATGATTTTTTACAAGGAACAATGAATTAGTGGTATTGGTAGTACCCTCTAAGAAGAACGAAAACAACAAAAAAACATGCACACGACTTTGCACAAAAATTGCACTTTCTTGTTGTATGCAAAGAATATCACATATAGTGCAATTTCACATACTCCCTCCGTTCCTTGATATAAGGTGTATAGATTTTTTAGAAAAAGTTTGAAATATAAGGTGTCTTGCGTTGCACCACTTGTTTGAATAATTTTTTTGGGATTTGATTACATTTACTTATATTAGGCAAACTCCTCTATTTTCTCATGTCAATTAGTCAGGTGTAATCTTGCCCAAAACTTGTGAAATTTTCACTCCACGTGCGTTCTTTAATTTTCGTGCCAAAAACTATACACCCTATATTTAGGAATGGAGGGAGTATATTTTATAGTATTCGTGTGTATACATTTACACTCACCTAACATCTCGAAAATACCCACAAAACAAAAAAGTAAATAAGACAGACTAATAAATAAAAAGGAAAAATGAAAGAAAAAACACAGAAAACAGAAAACAAAGGTTGAGAGTGAGGGAGTCCTGTATTTGGGGGTCCTCCGGAGGCCGACCTATCTCTCATGGGCCGGACTGTTGGGCTACACCGTATCCAGACCGAAAACCTTTTATGCCTTGGTGTCCACCCCAAGTCAAGATGGAAGATCCGATGTTTCCTTCGTGTGACCGACTATCTGTAAACCCTAGCACCTCTGGTGTCTATATAAACCAGGGGGCTTGTCCGTAGAGGCTAGAAGAACAATCCCCATCCTACTAGTTAGGGTTTAGTTTGTTTGATCCCGTGGTAGATCTACTCTGTAACCCACTTATACACAAGCAATATAATCAAGCATGACTAAGGTTTTACCTCTTAGAGAGGGCCGAAACCTGGGCAAACATCGTGTCCCACATCCACTGTTCCCCATCGATCCAAGGTCCACAGTTTGGGACCCCCTACCGGAGATCCGCCGGTTTTGCACTGACATTGATGCTTTCATTGAGAGTTCCGTTGTTGGATCGCCAAAGGGTCGATGGCTCGCCTGATCATGGGAGACGACATTAGCATCGGGGACATCTTCGTCCCCGGGCAAATTCTCACGTTCGGCAGCGTCTTGTTGCACGCCGACTCGGCCGGTCGCCTCAACCCGGTCGACAGCTTCGCCCCCAAGCATCAAATCAGGTTTGGTAACTTCGAATACGTCACCAACGCTCGGGGCGATCTGATCTTCACCAGTTTCTCAACTTCATCTGGGACCACCATAGTTCCTGAAGCTTCAACTTCGCTGCCTCTTTCCGATCTGATCTCTAGATCAGCCCTTACTGCACTGTCAGCTTCGAGCTTGGGCACGACCCTTACGTCCGAAGACCAGGAATCAATCCCGTACGGACCATCCCTCCTCGTAGAGGATCCAACTTTGAGCCCTAATGGGAGTTCGGATCCCGAAGACTGGAAGGCAGCCCTAGCCGGACTTGCTATAGATCCAGCGGCGGGCTTCAACGCAGACACAACGTCCGAAGACCAGGATCTCACCCTGGCCGTACTCGCACCCCTCCCCACCATTATAACGGAGGTCAACTTCGAAGAAATCTCTTCCACCGATCCGGTTAGCCTCGCTCTATTAAATGAAGTGCTCGATCGGATCCAGACTATGACTGTTGTCGATGACATGTCCCTGGCTCGCGCTCGATAGGGCCTTGAGGCAGGCCACAGGGAATTTTACGTCCCACCCACCACCCACCTAATAGCCACGGTCGAAGATTTAACCGACATGCTAGACTATGCCTCCGAGGAGGCTGATGACATGAACGATGATGGTGAGGCCACGACCCCTCCCGTCACCGGCCGATGGACGGCCACATCCACCTACAAGATTTACATGGTGGACACCCCCAAGGACGACGACGATGGTGCCAATGGGGACGGCACACCCAGAAGGGATGGTAACCCTAGAGAGGAGCCCCCCAAGCGCCGGAGGCAACGCCGACGCTCCAAGGGGCGACGCAACAGGGAAAGCAACACGGGCACCACAAAAGGTGACATCCCGGATAATGCGGAAGACCTTGGCAACCCCGCCCCCGAACACCAACATGATGGCTTCGAGGGGCATGAGGGTCAGCATACTCCCGTGGACCCCAATGATTCCGAAGACAACAATTATATGCCCCTCTCCAAAGAGGAGGTTAGCCTTGGACCTGAGGACTTTATCGTCCCAGAAGATCCATTAGGGCAAAGGAGGTTCAAGCAACAAGTAATAGCTATTGCGTGAAGCTTGAAGAAGAAGAAGCAACAGACAAAGGCCGAACAAGACACCCTCAACGATAGATGGACGGAAGTCCTAGAAGCCGAAGAAGGGTACGACTATGAGCGACAGACAAAGAGCTACCCCAAGCGCAAACTACTACCACAGTTCGATGACAAGGCCCTCGACCCTGTATCGCCTAGACGGACTCAAGGCGACCAACATGACCGCCCCTCGAGGAAGAGATAGGCCGACTGAAGAGCCCGAATACCCACCAGCCCCCTCCCCATAAGGCAAGGAGGCAACACAACCAACATATCAATACGATCTGTGACACGACCTGACCGCTAGAGAGGGTCAATCAAGGTCCATTTATGGGTCAAGAGACTACCCTCCCGAGCGAAGAAAGGGATACCAAGCATGGCTCGACCAAAATGATAGAGCTCGTGATCAATGCCGGGCATGAATGGGTTCTGAAGTTTGATGCGACATGGCCCAGATAAGAGGGAAATGCACACCCAATGTGCTTCACCGATGAGGTGATGCAGCACCAATTCCCGAAAGGGTTTAAACCCATGAATATCGAGCCATACGATGGAACTACATATCCGGCCGTGTGGATTGAAGATTTTCTTCTTCACATTCATATGGCACGAGGAGACGACCTCCACACCATCAAATATCTGCCACCAAAGCTTAAAGGACCGGCTCGGCATTGGCTGAACGGCCTCCCCGAAGACTCCATTGGAAGCTGGAAAGATCTCGAGGATGCTTTCCGAGCCAACTTCCAAGGCACCTGCGTTCAGCCCCCGGACGCCGACGACGTGAGTCATGTGGTCCAGCAGCCCGGTGAGTCGGCCCGACATTTTTGGAACAAGTTCTTTGTTGGGAATGTAGCATGCAATTTCAAAAAATTTCCTAGGATCACGCAAGATCTATCTAGGAGATGCATAGCAAAGAGAGGGGGAGAGTGTGTCCACGTACCCTCATAGACCGAAAGCGGAAGCGTTAGGTTAACGCGGTTGATGTAGTCGAACGTCTTCACGATCCAACCAATCTTAGTACCGAACGTACGACACCTCCGTGTTCAACACACATTCAGCTCGATGACGTCCCTCGAACTCTTGATCCAGTAGAGGGTCGAGGGAGAGTTCTGTCAGCATGATGGCGTGGTGATGGTGATGGTGATGCGATCTGTGCAGGGCTTCGCCTAAGCACTACGACGCTATGACCGGAGGAGTAGACTGTGGAGGGGGGCACCGCACATGGCTAAGAGAACAATTGATGTGCCTTTGGGGTGCCCCCGCCCTTGTATATAAAGGAGGAGAGGGGATGCCGGCCGACCCTAGGGGGCGCGCCAAGTGGGGGGAGTCCCACTAGGACTCCTAGTCCTAGTCGACTCCCCCTTCCTTCCAACGGAGAGGGGGAAAGAGGAAAGAGGG